>NW_010250326.1:0-25013 GCF_000690775.1 Eurypyga helias
CCCACCCCCACCCCCCCGCAAGGAAAGAAAAGGCATTTACTCCTTCCAAAGATGAAGTACAATCATCTGCCCTTCTGGAAAGGCTCCACTGCTTTCAGGCAGTCATAAAGAGAGGTCTGAGGTCTCCTAGAAATGGAAGTGACCTATTAAAGCAATTCAAACTTTTTACTGACAAAAAGGGTTTAATCCCTATTGCATACAATTGCTGCACTGTTTCTTTTAGAATTTTTTCTTTTTTCTTTTTTTTTTTTAGGTAAGACCTACACAGAATATTGCAAACCTGGCTATACATGTATTAGAGATTTCATGTTTTCACCTGTAAGTAACACAGAATGAAATCTGTCACCTTCATAAGGTGACTTATATGCTGGTCCTTTTGAATTTATTTGAACATCTTTCCTCATCTTTCTTATCCAGATGCTCGCTGCTCTTTCTTCTGCTATATCAGAGGAAAACACTTTAGGCAAAACAGTGGTGTTAACAGCCACAAGCAACCAAGCTGGGAATGATACATCTCTAATTTCATTTCCTTTCTTTGTCTTTATAGTTTTTCCACCTTGCTCTTCACAGTGGGTTTTTTCCCTTCGCTATGTTTTCAACTCAGACTCTGAAACTACTCCCATAAACGGATCTTGTTGATAACTTGAAAACAAATTTTTCAAGGTTTCAAGCAAGTTTTCAGAAACACATGTAATTAACCTACTTCTAACTCCAAGAATAATAATTTATCTAACAACTGGCTATTAGGTGTATAGGAGGCAGAAGGGAAATAATGAAAAGATGGGGTAAATCATAGCAAGGTGTTGTCTAGTATTGCTGTGATCATTTCCTTTACCTCCATCATTTGTATCCACTTTGCCTTATCTTCCAATCTGCTTAATAGAAAGTATCTGGAATAGCTGTAGAGGAATACATTTTTCCACTCCATTTCAACAGGACAGAGCAGAGAAGGGAGGGTGTGCAGTATATTCACAGTAAAGAATTACTTCCATCTAGGTAAAGATTAAATAGTCTAATATCCCCAAAATATGTAATGAAGAAAGTTACGGCAGAAATCGGTGAAATCATCATTTCTATGGAGACAGTGACTTGAAAAGGATAATCCATTTCAAAACAGCAAGCTAATCATTTATTCAGGTGTCCCCATAGCTTTATTACAAGAAGTAGCAATCTGAAAGTAGTTATTTATAAAACAAATAAACTTATGAGCTATTGCCACAATAAACTCTAACAGACACAAAAAAAAAAAAAAAGAAAAAAGGCTCAAAAAAAGGTCTGGAGAAGTTAGTGGAGTTTAGGTGGATTTAACTTCTGACTTTGAAAGGGCGTGAATTGCTGAGTACAAAGGCTGGGCATAAGAACCACTCTGTACATGTTTATTTTTCTGTATTTTCCCTAAGGATTCATCACTCGTCACCATTCAGGACAAAACAGTGATCAAGACATTAATTCCAGCAGTTTCTTACAGTACAAGTTCTCGTTGATGAAATTTTTTTCTTAGTTAAAACTGATTTTATTTTGGAAAGTGGCTTCTATAACAGGTAGCTTTAGATAATAAAAAAAATTTTTTAGACAGACTACTGATCCCAAGGAAACTACAGGAAAAGTTTCTTCCTTTTTAATGAAGACAGGGCTTTCTCTTTAGTACATTTCCCTGCCCACTCCAGGGTGGCTGAAACTAGATGATCTTTAATGTCCCTTCCAACCCAAAATATGATTCTAAGATTATTACCTGAATTTAAGATATAAATTATTCAGAGTAAAATATACAGCATGACAGCTCTCTAATCATCGAGTCAAAAGATGGAAACAAAGAAAAATTCACAGTATTTTGAAAGCTGTTCTATGTCTCAGTTACTTAGCAAATAACATCAGAAGGGAAGTCTTATGACAATACCCCATTTGTTTTTCCAATGCCATATGTCAATGGTGGAAGTAACTGAGAAAATACCATCCTTTTATTTGATTGACATACATTTTAGACTCCTTGTCAAAACTGCATAATTATTTAAGTAGCATAAATTTGCCAGTCTCCAGATTTAGAAGTAATTGGGAGCATAAAAAGTTGTAGTGTTTGCCTACTTGATGGTAAGAGAGTTTATAAAAGAATTAGAAAATAAAATTAGGGTAAAGGAAAGGCTAGCTAAAGGACACTAAAAGAATAAGTTGTCAAATATTTTCCATTTTAAGGCTCTATGTTTTTTTTCTAAAGATTTACTAAATTTTAGTTATCTGGACTTGTATTTTTTTCAAGAATTTACAGCTGCAGCAGTTGGCTGCTTCTCAGAAAAAAATAAGGAACAAAAAATGTTATTATGATAATAATAAAATTATTAATAAGGCATATGTTAGTTTAATAACTAAAAGTCTGTTATTTGGAAAAACAATATTGGACTGTTATTATTACAGTATTTGCTGTAACATCAACAATCAAGGGAATATTAGTAAACTGTATAAATTAATGTCATATTTTTTTTAAGGATTGAGAATTTGACCTTAAACCATTAACATTTTCTATTTTAAAATGTAATTTCAAAGCTTTTAGTTTTCTTTCCTGCAGTTTTCAAGGAATTATATCACTTAGGATTCAGGATTAGGATACCATGAAGTTATCTTTTATTTATAAAAAAAAATATTAATAGCGGTGTTCTGTTTAGGAGATAATTTGTGCAAACTGTATCATTTCAGTAGCTACCACACTGCATTTGCTTGGAGGATCTCACTGTAACTAACAAGACCACAAAAGGGAAAAACTAGAAATTGTAGGCATATACAAAATTGCAGAAGTGTCCCAGTAAAAATTGCTTTATAAAACCTGTTGTTCTGAATGGATAAGGTTCATGTCTGTACAGTGCTGAAGAACAGAAATATGTGTAGATAGTACTGGGATTAGTGGGTACAAAACCGAGGGGTGCTTCATGGCTTTCAGAATCTAGGGATGTAATTTTATAATAATTTTGTCCAGTGGCAAAACTGGTTTATATGCCTACTTCTGGCTAGTCATTGTGAACTGTACCGCAGCATGTACCTAGGCAACAGTTATATGGGGTAATAATACTGTACATCATTTAAGTTACACAAAATAGCAACTATATCTCAAAAATACTCTTTTAGTCTGAGATTAATTATTTTGTTTGGTGAGGTAGCATAAATAACTTCAGGATACCTAAATTTTGGACAGTTCAAGTTATGTAAGATGTAAAACAATGTGAAGTTTTTGATTAAGGTACTAAATAAGACTGAATACATTTTAGATTTTTGTTGTATGCTGTTTCTCAGCTTGAGTGACTTTTGCAGCAGTCATCTCAACTGAAAAAAAACTTCACTTATTCTCTGTTCTATTTATGACTAGTAATTTCCTTTTATCATTACTCCAGAGTTATCAGACCTGAACAACTCTACATCATTATTTCTACCAAATATTTCCTAGACATGGATTAGAGAGCAATTTAAATTCCTAGTCTGAGAATTGTTTTGTACTTAAAAGGGTAAGGAATCCAATAAGGTTATATTCTAAACACTTTTTAATTCTATAGTTCCCAATCTATGTGTCAATGTAAAAGCTTTGAAGTAGCTCATGTAGAAATCTGCAGTCTATGAGTTGTTTACTACCAATTTTTTTACCTCCTTTGTGACACGCGTAGTTGCAAGGAAAATAGAACAATCTTTTATTCTAATTATGCCTCTAAATGAAATTTTAAAAAGCTAAGACAGAAAGGAAAATGATGTTGATACACCATTTCCAAATCTAAAGAAAAAGCAGCTCTTAACAGTCCTTTGTGATGAAGAAGCCACCTTGCAAGCATATATGCTGTCCTGTCTATGGCTAGGACTGAGTAACAGGTAGTTAGAAACTTCTGAAGCAGCCATTTGTAGCTTTTAGGTTGCAGCTCAAGTGTACTTCCTTCACACTCTGCTTTGCAAAAATGCCCTTAATGGCACAGGACACTCTCAGAGGCAAGCTGTGAGCAGGTGTTTAGTACTGCACCCAGAAAAGACCCAGGGAGAAGGCACTCAGCACAGAGACAGGTGCTAACCTTTCTTCTCCGTCATCCCAGTTTAAGGGCTGTTCAAGCTTTCTTTAGGAAGTTAATTTCAGAAAGAAGCTGATTTGGGGTGAAATGACTCCTGAATAGTCACTCCCCCTGTTCCCTTGGTGGGTCAGTAGAGTCACTGAAAGTAGTAAAGCAAAAGAATTCCAGTTTCTTCTCTTCAATAAGATTACCTCCGCTTTCATTCTATGGTTAGAGCTGAAGTATTTGAGCTGTATTTGAAGCTGATAAGGGTTTAGACTTAGGTGTTTGACATCAAATCACTTATTTACTATATTCTCTGATCTGGTCAAGTGATAGATTTAGACATTAACTAAGGTTCTACTTATTTGGATTTCTGCATTTCTTTAATATAAAGACAACTGAATGTTTCCAGGGATCCATGTCAAGCTACTGTATGACTGATTAACCACTTAGAAAAATATTAGAAAGCATGCAGAAGTCACCTACTCGTGACTAGGTTGCCCCAAGGGCATCTGGATGCTTTAGAGGGTTTTTTGCTTCTTTTTTTTTTCCCCCCACAAAGTCAACTATTTTTCAGTTGGAGAATGGAAAACAATATTCCTCTTATTATTTATATTTTTTTATGCTCCTTATATGAACTTTCTAAGTGAATCTATTTTTAATCAACACTTTCTTCCTGTTACAAGATTTTTCTTTTTATGTTTGACTTTTCCATAGTCTAAAGGAATTTTATCTTCACAGACAATTGGATTAGGTCATAATCTGATCTGTACTATTTAATATGTAGCTTTTCATTCCTGTCACTCAAAGATGTGCATTGTCTTTCCCCACTGTAAATCTGCCTCCTATTTAAATGATAGTACACTGACTTTTGGTCAGTGACTAAGGTATTCGAATTCCAAATGGTTTGATTTCCAAGTTTTAATCCAGACTCTTGTGAGCTTTAATAAAAAGTCAGGAGCAAGTTAAGCACTTCAAGATTTGGCATGACATGGATACATTTGGCATGTCTGTCAGTGTCTACTCAATATACTGATCTGTTTACTCATTTTAGAACTTTAGAACTGGATAACACCTGCACAGAGAATGTTACTTTGAGATCAATTACATTTATATAAAGTCCAGAAATTAACTTTCTTTTTTTCCCGTGATAAATAACTGACTGTTACAGGAAATAAACAACTTAAATCTTCCTTCATATCAAATACAGTTCAAAAAGTTAAGTGGTCAAAAGTATGCCTTTTCAAAAAGAGAGGTAAGTATTATATTTAAAGAGCAACAAAAAAGGTCAATTACTTTTAATGAGTATGTTAAGTATTCTCTTTCAGATGTTTACTTGATAGGAAGAATGGCTCAGCGGAACAGTTAAAAGCAATTTCTAGCAGACAGAGATAAAGAGAGAGGTTGTAAAGACCAAAGTCCAGAAAGACTTGAATACAACTGCCTGACTACTGACAGAAATGTTATGGTGGCCAAACATATAAGCCTAGATCAACCATGATGTACAGCAAGCAAGGACTATGTTAATAAGACAAAAAGGGTGGAAAAATAAATAGAGATTGCTGTATTTGTATGAATAATTTGTTGTATGTATGCATGGTGTTATACAAAATAATCCAGAATGCACTGCAGCACTCAGATCTGGCTTCATGACAGTAGATATTTCAGCAGCTGCAGTAAGACCCTCACTGGCACAGCATGTCAAAGTGTCAATAGCCTCAGCTGCAACTCTGTTTTCATGCTGGAATATGTCCTTCTTATCCTTTGAGGTTCACAAAAAAAACCAGTAGTTTTTTAGTGGCATCAGGAGTGTCTAACTATTCCATCAAAACTTAATTATGACAAAGTCTTTGACAGGAGACAAAGCTTCCTGCTATGCCTTCACTGTTAGAGGTAATATCTGAAGGCAAGTATTTTCCTCCATTTTTATGTACTTCAGAATTTTTTCTTTATATAATCTCAGAATACTCTGAAAAATTGCTGACACTGATACCGAAGTGTGCCTTCCAAAAAATAATTCTGAATTGACAGGACAATATAAATTGATAGGTCAAGCATATTGTGTCATTTTCTGAAATTTCTCGTCCTATTGTCCAAGCCTCCATATGAAAATCCAGCAAAATATTGGACATTTTATGGAGCATGGATCATCTGTAGGCATCAAAAAGTCTTGCTCTATTATCTTCTAAACAAACACATTAGTAGACATATATCCTGGAGGAAGGGTGCAATAGATGCAATTAATGCTTTTGCTTAACTATCACAAAATAATTTTTCATCCATTTCCTTCCACCTCCAAAGAAATAAAGGTGCCTTATTTATCAACAAATTCATTGCTGTTTTTCACCTGGAAATTTCTGAAGTCAAATTTAAAGTCAAACATAGCAGAACCCTGAGCAACATTAAAATGGACAATTGATCTGGAAAAATTTATCATAAGCTGAATGTAGAAAATCTAGCAGTTGTAAAACTGTTCACACAGAAAAAAATTAACTAAATTCAGGGTCTTCCACTAACTTTACTGAAACTTCAGGATACTAACACCTTTGAAAAGTCATCTATGTATGCAGTGTTTATCATAACTATAGTAGACTTCCATATGGTATTCTTCAGACAAATTTCCTTAATTGCTTCTAACAGTAATTAAATAGTAACCTGAAAATGAAATTACATCTGCACTGGAGGAATATTTCGATTAAAATTATTAGCCTTTTCCTGTTCATGAATAGTTTGAACACCACGGATTTCTGCATGTGTGTCTAATTCAGGAACACTTATTATGCCAACAAATTCAATCCTATGGATAGAAGAGTTAGTCACAGACGTCATGAATGTTGTCCTAGCTTCCTAGTAATTGCAGTCTGGGGAAGGGAATGGATGGGTGGGGGCAAAACCAGGCAAAGTTTCTTTCAGATGAGAATTCAATGGATAATCATTTGTAGCAAAAATAATATAGTTTAAATAAATAAATAAATGCAACCATCTGAAACATATTTAGTCTGAAAAGTCTAGATATATGGAAAGAGAACATTGAATGGAAAGACATTACTAAAATCATTGTTGTGCAATATAACATACCAGGATACATAGTTATTCATCTGTTGTTCCCTGCAGATGTAACAGCTGAGCCACTGTTTTCACTCAGCTGGGAACAGAATAGTTTTCAAATCCTTCCGGGAATAAGAAAGTGTCCAGAAAGAGTCTGTTCTATGTAAAATAATGAAGCCTATGTAACCTAAAAATTTTAGAATAGTTCCACCAAATAGCAACTGTGGTTCTTTCCCTTGCTACTGAGCATTAACTATCCTAGAAACTCTGAGATAATTTATCTGCCTCTGTCCTCTGCTCTGGTGAGACCCCACCTGGAGTACTGCGTCCAGCTGTGGAGCCCTCAATATCAGAAGGATATGGACCTGTTGGAGCGAGTCCAGAGGAGGGCCACGAAGATGATCAGGGGGCTGGAACACCTCTCCTGTGATGAAAGGCTGCAAGAATTGGGCTTGTTCAGCCTGGAGAAGAGGAGGTTCCGAGGAGACCTCATTGCAGTTTTCCAGTATCTGAAGGGGGCCTACAAGGGTACTGGGAGAGGACTTTTTACAAGAGCCTGTAGTGATAGGCCAAGGGGTAATGGGTACAAATTGAAATCAGGGAGGTTTAGATCAGATATCAGGAAGAAATTCTTCACAGAGAGGGTGGTGAGGCACTGCAACATGTTGCCCAGAGATGTTGTGGATGCCCCATCCCTGGATGTCTTCAAGGCCAGGCTGGATGTGGCTGTGAGCAACCTGGTCTAGTGGAAGGTGTCCCTGCCCGTGGCAGGGGGGTTGGAACTGGATGATCTCTAAGGTCCCTTCCAACCCAAACCATTCTATGATTCTATGATTCTATGATCTAGATTAACAACATTGAGAGTAAATGGGACCAATTTCATGTTTTCCTTGAACCCCTTATTTGATCTCAAATACTTTATCTCGTGTCTCTTAGGCACTCAAAAGTTCAATAATTTCCAAAGCCTGTGTTGAGTAAGCCTATGTGACTCAACCTCTTAGAAATCTTGAAGTAGCAACTTTGATCCGCATCAAGGAATAGTTTCTCCTTCAGATAGACAAGCAGCTATTTAAATATCACCAAAGCTGCTGGAAACAATTCTTCGTGCTGCCTAAAACCACCTGAACTCTCATTTATCAGGAGAATATCAGTAAGGACAGAGGATTTCAGACTCTTCAATTTAATCAGTGCATTCTGTATACTATTTTTTAGAACAGGTTCTGAAATGCAGTTCTTCCCCTATTCACAACATCCCATCCACACATTCCCATGCTTCTTTCTTTCCTTTCCCTTCTACCTGGTTACATGAAACAATGAAAGTAATATATAATGGACAGACTTTACAAATAATGAATGAATATAAAAATGCTTATACACCTGAGAGCTGATAGTTAAGGCACTATCCAGAAGGGTGGAGCTGTGGGACTGGGTTCTTTAACCCAGACAAAGGATATGAATCTATCTCCTCCTCACTTCCTCAGTGCTCTTTAAACACTGGTTCTCTCACTTAGAGGAGACAGTCTTGTTTACAACAGCAGATTGTAGTAACTGACTCCAAAAGCTCTTCGGCTTACTATGGTTATGAATCCAAAGAGAAGTGAGGTACCCAGTTCCTTAGGCATTAATTTTTTGCTAAGTGAAGAAAATCCCCGTTCAATAAACAGGTTGTTGTGGAATCCACTCTTGGACCTCAAGCTATTAATCATGGTATGGAGGTCCTGAGGCCTCATGTGGGATTCTGTGCATAGATTGGTACAGTAATGCCATCTGCACACTACTGTGGGCAGTCCTACGGTACCTACGTCCTTGGCGTGAATGTCAGTATGAGCTTGCTATCTTGGTCGTGTTCCACCTCAGCTGTGCTTTTTCCTCTGAAGAGATCTTTTCTCTCAGTTCTCTCTCTCCACTGACTGTAGAAGAAGCCAAAAGTAGCAAAACTTTTGAATGAGCTGCATCAGTTGGGTACCAGAAGTTGGGTGGGATGAAACCTGGTCACTGTGGTTTGTTTCTCAGTTTGTGCAAGGAGGATACCACAGCACTTCACAGGGATTGCCTATGAAGGCTTTATGTAGGCCTGGAAGAGCATTCATGTAATTATGAGAGATAAAACTTTACTGTTACGTGCTTTGTGAAGTGAATATAAACCATGCCAATAAGAGATTTTATTTATACTTTAAATCAAATGCAGATTCAGCTTTGGTTTTGATAAGGTTTTATAAAGAGAAAAAACAGTTGGAAATGTTAGTGGAAAGAGATCATCTTTACAGCTGGCAGAGGAATAGCTCTACTTTGCCAGGACATTGTCAAAACCCCAACAAACCCTGCGTTGCTCACCTGGACTCTGAATCAGAACAACTTCTGCTGACGCAGGACTTTCAAAATGTTTGCAGGAAATGGCAAAGGGCAGTCTACAGGCAACCACATTTTAAACACTGTAATGAAAAAAAGTCTGGGTAGGTTTATTTTGCCCCAGGAGGTGCTGGTCTGTTATGATCCAAGGAAGAAAGGCACTTAGAATCTTAAAGTATAATTTAAAAGGCTATTCATTAGAGTTAACACTAGAAGAAGAGGATCACATGGATAATATTATGTCCTCTTAGAAGGTGGGAGCCCTGAGTGGTGTAGCATTGAACAGGACTCTGACCCACAGGCAGAACACCACGCAGACCCTGTCCATAGTAGAGATTCTCCCGTTTTGGTCTTTCAAGCTATGACAGGATTTTCTTATGAGAAAACAACTCTCATCATTTCTACAGTCAAATAGAAATTATGTTCCCATGAGAGTATCTTGCTGCACTGTTAGATAAAGGTGAGGCCAGGCAGGAGGCATAATCACTGGTACCAAGTGAGAAAGCTGTCTGCAGGCTCCCTTATTTCAAAGAGCTGGCTGAGTTTCTCCTGTGACACAGCACAGCACGGCACAGCCCGCACCTGCACCAGTTAGCTTTGCCATGGATCAGGCACAGGGCACTGCTGGTCAGCATCATTACCCGTACTCTGAGGATCACAAACGAGGCAAATAAGGTGATCCCAGAGATGTATTAAAATATGAATTTGAAAACGGAGACCTACTTGTATGTTGCAACACTGCTGTTGATTTGGTCCTGAAGTATTACGCAGCTTAATGGAGAGTACTTGATGAGTCCTCATAAAAATATGAACTGGCTACTAATAACTGAACTCTGTCTTTTCAGTGATAATACTTTTCCAGTGGTAACACTGAAATACATTTGTTGGCAGTAGATTTCAGACTCTAAATAAGAATCTGGCTGTGTCTAGTTTTCCAGCTACTCATTTGTATTAAAGGTCTTCTGCAGAGTTTGTTAATGAATAGCTCCGAAATTAAAATTTAGACTCTTAATGCATAGCTCCTGAATTACCATTTAGTCAGTAAAAGTATAATTTTCCATGGGGTTTTCAGAGTTATACTTCAGTAAAGTAAAAAGAACTCATGGAAAATACATATTCTATTGTTTTTTTTAAGTGGAATGAAGCTTATTTTTCTTATAACCTGTGTTGTGAGTTCACTTCATTAACAGCTATGCCTATTTTTCTGTCTTTAAACCCCATGTCACTCAGAAAGAAGTGTGGGATAGATTTTTGGTTTATGAAGAACAAACTTAGCACCTTAAATAGGTATCTCCTTTCTGACCATGACCATTGTTACTTGTCTATGTAGTATATTTATTATTTCTCTGTTTGAATATTACTACTTCCCCAGGTCTTCTATGTAATTTTTTTAATTTGCTCATATTTTCACTCTTCTGCATTTTTATGTTATATTTAATCACCTTGATTTGAAACCATGTAAGTGTGTAAAATTATCTTTGAAAAGTAAAAAAACCAAACAGAATTGTTAAAGATAAAATATAAGCCATTGGATCTAAAAGGCTAGATGCCTGGAGTAAATCCATGTGCCATGGATTATCAGAGAACATAAAGGTGCATGGAAAGAAACACTAGCATATCTGCCTACTTTCTTTAATTAACGATAATTTGGTTTTTTTCATCTTAACATTCTCTGTATATTATGAGCATAGAATTTATGCTTATGTAATGCCCACATCATGAGGCAGAGCTGTTCATTAGTTGGAAGGCAATTACAGTGTAAACAACTACAGCTATTTCTAGTTCTTTACAGGCATAGGTGACTGAAATTACAATTGCTAAGGGTAAGCAGTACACTGGGATCAGGACACTGATATTTGAAACAACAATCACATTAACAGGCAGGTATTTTTACAGATTTATTGAACAACAGGATGTTTTTCAATCCTATTGTTTCTCTAAGCAGCTTTATCTAGGTGAATTAAGAAGTCCAAACACAATATTTTCTTAACAGAAAATATTGTTTCTTTCTAAGAAGCATCCCCATTCCATTCACCACTTGTATGCAATACATTTTGCCTTTGATACTTTTCTCTTTACTAACATTAGAAAGTCAGGTGAAATGAGTAAACCTGTGTCTACTAAAATACCTGAAAACAAATCATGTGTTAGAAATATTTTGCCCATAACTAATTTTTAACTACTCAGAATTAAAGAAAATGGAATTTTGGTCTTTGAAAATTTATTCGCTGCAGATGTATACTATATAAGTATTAGAACTATACAGAAAGATCAGACAGAAAGATCTAGATTTTATAACAGTTTAGTTCTCATTGCAAATATCTTAATACAAAATGATACTAATTATTTATAAATGTCTGAATATCCATTTAGAGCAATAATTGAAATGGAACTTCAATGTTTCTAAAAAGCAAAGGTTCTAAAGAAATGGCTATAAAATAACTACATCTACACAGACAGCAGTAACATGATAGAATTATACATTTTATGTTGCTCATTGACTCAAATTAGCAGGAAGAAGTAACATTCATCTTCTCATAGGATCGTACATTTCCTTCCAACCACTTCTGCACTTGATACGGAATTTTATCCCCTCTCTGTTTCCTACAGTGAAAAATTTGCACAGCCTGAAGATCAGGAGCTGAGGTCAGGTTCAGGACAGCTAGTGAAGTTGATAGTTGATGCAAAGGCACAGAGTTCTATTTTCAAATAATTCTTCTCTAATAAATTAAATATTTTGACACTTACAGAAAAAATAAATAGGTTATGGTTTAATTTCCTTTTCTCCAGGACTTCCTTTCACTTCATTTGATGGGATGCGCTGAAGAAACATCAGATGTGGAAAATCTGGGAAAAGAAATATTTGCCACAAAAGCACGTGCCATTAACAGGCTAAAACACTCTTTAAAACTAAGGCATAAAACACTAGCTAACATTGTAACATGGTCTCTGCTGTCTTATGCCAATGCCATTTTTCTGAAAGCAACTTTCTCATTGTTTCTTATAGAACTTGATTTGCTCTAAAACGCCAAATGCCCATGTAAATTTCAAAAGCTTGCCCAGAATGACTAAGACTTGGTCAAGTGGAATCTCATTTCAGTAGCTACCTTTTTAATAAAACTCAAAATTCTTGTCTCTGACCTGGCATTGCAAGTAATTTTACATCAAGAGACTATTCATCGCCTGGTATACTGGAAAAAAGCAGCTGCCACTTGAAAAGAAGAGTATGTGCCTGTTTCTTGAGAGTCAAAATCTTGTTTGCCTCATAGGGCTATTCTTACTCCCATTGAACTCACAAGCTAATTCATACTGATGGTAACACACATGCATTGGATTAGTATATGTAAAAGAAATTTATTAATAAAGCAAAGCAACAGATGAGGCCAGCTCACCCATTTGGTCAACAGTGGTAATAAAAATAACATAAAAACTATTTTTATATTTTCAATAAAGTTGCATGGGAATGAAAATAGCAATAGGATGAATGGAATGATTGGAATTTATATTTCTAAACAAGCCAACTTGTTAGTGATCCAAGTACCTCGTTATTCAAGGTAGATAATTTTCAAGCTCACACTGGTATTGTACTGCAATACTGCTAAAATTGCTTTGAGTCAAGTGCTACATTAAATGTCAGAATGACTATACTTCCCAATGAGAAAATGGTGAGGAGGGGCAGAAGAGGAATACTGTGAACTTCTACATGGTGTTCCAAACTCACCCACTTCAATGTTAGTTTTATTGTCCCCATAAAAAGCCAATAAATTTTTATGGGTTTTCCCAATTTCCTAAAACATTCCTTCTCAGTGGAGAAACTATGATATATGCATAGTGATAAAAATCTTAATATGTTTCACTTTGATGGATGACAAACTCTCCTACATACTATCACAATGTCAAGCAACAGAAACAATACATGCTCCCATATCTGTTAGTATTGTCTATATGCAAACTGTGAACCTTATTTATATATGCTTCTACAACAGAAAACAAAAGTCTCTACAACAGCTTTTTTTTCTTTTCCCAAGATTTTCTTTCTGTTAGTTTATGTATCTTCGTATTGTCTCAGACTTTTGTAAGAGCACTTTAGAAAGTAAGTAGTAGTGGTGAGATAACTTTCATTACATACTGAAAATAACTTGAGATTATTATTTCACTGTTGTAGAATTCAAAAACAGCTCAGTATTGAACTCTTCACTGTTTGATAGCTATTCTGTAACTTGCTACAGCCATTGGGATTACAGTACTTTGATATCATGCCTTTTGATATCATCTTGTTTTCCTTACTCCACAGTATCAAAACTAAAATTTGGGAAACAAAGCTGGGAAATTAAAATTTTCCTTCAATTGTTCTTACTTTTAAAAGTGAATTTCAATATTTAGCAGGGAACTAAATGGTGCTAATGCTTCTTCAAAATAAAATATTCATCACAACAGAACTATTAGTGTGGTGAGTTTGGGTTGTTTGTTTTTTTTTTTTTTTTAATTTGATTTAAATAATGAGAAAATAAAATATCATGAAAATGTGATAAAGCACAGTCTTGAAATTAAGATGTAAGCCAGTCTGAGAATCAAACAGGATGTGAAGATTTAATCCTTCTGTTGATGAGGACAGAGAAAGATATTTATGATGAGGAATTCAAGGTCTACTTGGAGAATTCTGTCATTGTTTTCTTAGCTGTATCTTAGAACTGAGAAAAGTGTGCCGTTATATTATGGATAGAGGGTTATGTTATTGTCAACATTTTAGCTTCATATTTAGGTGTTGCTGATATACTAGTTACTATATCATTACTTATGAAATGTAGCAAACAGAGAAAGTAAATTTTGGGTGAATATTTTAAAGAAAATTTGATAATGAATCTGATGTAATGATGAATTAGATATTTTCATTTTCAAATTTCAGAAATAGGAGAGGTAAGAGTGATTGTGGAGGAAGTGTGTTATATAATTTTCTGTAAAACCAAACTAGAATGGTCTATAATATTTTTAATCATATTTCTCTTCAACTCTTTTTTTTTTTTTTTTACCTTGCCAAGAACAAGCAGATTTGAGTCTTTCTTACTTTTTTTCCAATCGTGCTTTGAAGAACGACTGTTGGAGAAACTTTGTGTAATTTCTTAGTTTCCATAGAAACCAAGAGAGTAGATTTAAGAGTCTTTGGAAGGTTTCAGAATAGGACCAGAGCTGAACAGAACCTTCACCCTGAATACTGGAAGATGATCCCAAACCAAAAGATGACAAAACCTGTGCTAGCCAAAAAGATTTTTAGTTACCAAACAACAAGGAGGATCTATATATAACAGCAAATTTTTGTTGGGTACTGATTGGCTTTTCAGCTTTTTTTTTTTTTTTCCCCCCAATCCATATTAATTTTAACTTTACTGTCTTCAAGTTAGTATATTGATATCTGGAGGCCTTCAGCTTTAAACATGAGTTCTGAGCATGTGTGCCATTAATATGATATGTTGTGCAGCTGGAATATTATGTTTCTTTATTTCTTTTAAGAAGTTGAATACCTGATATCTGAAAAGTTACAGTTGACTCTTTTTCTTATTTACTGCTTTTAAATTAAAGAAGCCAGAAATAAAACAAGATATGAAACAGTACATGACACATCCTGTCCCACAGAAATTACATGGGTGTACCAGCAATATTCACAGTTGTGTCTACAGGCTGCTTTTTAGTTAATTATTTAATTCCTGAATTAATTTTCTGTTTAAGAATGAAAACAGCAGATGGTTGAAAAGGAAACTTATTCACTGTTTAATTTGATTTGTTTGTTCTGTTGGTAATTAATTCCATGCATCAGAGCTTACTGATTGCCTTGTTCCACTGTCCTCATTGGAGAATGACTACGGCTAGAGAAGAGATACTGGGATTAGGCAAGCTGGTGCATTTGGTGGCATTGAGAAACCTCTCAGCTGCCTGGTTAGCGTGTCTTGCTCACACACTTTGATTCATTCACTCATTAGATTTTGAATTATGAGGTAGTATTTTCTCCGTATCAGATTAGTAGTGATGTTCTTTTTTTGTCCAATTTGTTCTGCTTTTACAGCCTGTGATGGTATGTAGTGGTGTCTGTTTCTTGGGTAGTGTGAACTCACGTGTACTCTGCCAGCACAAGGACTTTGATTATTTGCTTTCTTTTTCTACAGCTTTGGGCTTTCTCCTGTTCTGCAGTAACAGTTTTAAGTTTATAATACAGTGTGATATCTTCTTAGGCGAGTCATGAAGTGGCAGATAAAGAACCTTCTCCTATATCCATTAAAATTGCTGTCAAAACTCATAATTAACTTCAGTGTTCTGGGATCTGAACAAGCATTCAGGATGCCTGTGAAGAATTTGCGTTAGCACTTTTATCCCTGAGTTCTTAATAGACAGAACTATCTTTTTTAAATGCTACCTACACAGGTTTCCAGAAAGTTTTGAGTTCCTATTACTAATGGAAGTAGCAATTCATTAATGATGCTTACTATTAAAATCATGTGAATTCTATACTCAGACATGAACCTTTCCTTATCTGAGTTGCTATTGTTGTAGTTGTTAAAGAACCATCATAAAATACTTAATATATAAAAGTCTGGTATAAATGGAACATTTTTATGAATCCACAGCAGTGCCAAATTTGATCTGATAAACATTATTAAAGTTAAATCAAATTATCTATGCTGAAATATAACAGCATTAGTACAAATCTATCTGTTCATCAAGATAAATTAAAAGTCAAGTTCTCTTGAGAGACATTGCACCTCTTGAAATATTTAGTAAAAACTAGCTACAGAATATGTAAACGCTGTTCTCAAAGCCACATCATGCTGTCATTCAATCTATCCTAAAACCCAGTATTGTTAGCAGTCATTTGAGACTAGTTTAGGAGAATGCAGCATATGGAAGGTTCACAGAAGAGTTTTTGAAACTTCCGCTCTTGACATAAAACATCATGTTAAGATGCTTATGAAAAGTCAGTGTGTTCTAGTCAGTTTGCAAAAACTTTATTGCTTTGTGATATCTTATCCTAAGAATTATATGAAAACTTTGAGGTAAAAAAAAAAGTTTGCAAACCATTTTTGTTTCTGAAATCTACATATTATCTGATAAGATAACTGTCATATTTCTTTGTATATGTAGCTCATGTTTTATGGAGTAAAGCAAATGCTGAAAAAAATCAAGATGTCATGATGTCACATAGATAGGCCTGTAAGTAAACTCATAAAACTATATTGTTCGTTACTATTAACTTAGACTTCTACAAATTGTCTCTTTTTTGTAGTGAACAGTGATATAACATCTAAGAACAGAAAACTGAAGCCAGACAAATTCAAACGTGAACTAAGGAATGAATTTTTAACACTGATAAAAATTTAGCTTTAACACAATTTATTATGGTTTGTAACAGGTTCTCTAATGTTACAAATATTTTACTTGAAACTGTGTGTTCTTCCGAACATGTTCTCTAATTTAAAATAATAATTGATGAAAAAATAGTTATCCTATGTTACATAGGAGATCAAACTGGATTCTCACAAGGCTCCTATCTGAACTTACAGTCTGTGAATATTAATTGTCTCCAACACAAAATCTAATCAGAATTGAATTTACATCAGCTGACAGCAGCATGTTATCAGATAACATTAAGGGAATAATATTAGTTAAATTCCCTTTCTTCCATGTCTGATTCTTAAATCCTTTACACTAGCAAATACAATGCCATGCCAAGTAAGTATTGGCAGTATGATTAGTATATTATTCCTAT
Organism: Eurypyga helias; assembly: GCF_000690775.1. Taxonomy (NCBI): domain Eukaryota; kingdom Metazoa; phylum Chordata; class Aves; order Eurypygiformes; family Eurypygidae; genus Eurypyga; species Eurypyga helias. The sequence continues at coordinate 17,170 of NW_010250326.1, forward strand.
TACTGCTGCCTATATTACATTTAACAACAGAGCAAGATTGGGGTCCTAACGTACTATGTGCCTAGCATCTGTCTGATCAGCAGAAAATTATTGAGTAAATGAGCTTCTTGGAGCATCTCACTTCATCCCTGTCCATTCTCTCTAATATGATTACTTTAGTGTATGCAGTTTTTTGCTAACTCCTATTGCTAACATAGTGAGAATAATTTAAAATAGAAGACATGGTCATGAGTGGCCTCCAGTGGAAAATGATGCTTGTCTGAAACAAGATACTGAGAAATAAAAAAATAAGAGTACAAAATTATAATATTGCAATAAAAGGTTCAGTGTGAATAATAAGCACATATATTGGACTTAAGAACCACAGAATGACTCTTAAATATTACATTTACAGGTTTGTGTGGTTTTGGGTTGGTTTTTTTGTTTGGTTGGTTGGTTTTTTTTTTTCAGTCAAGGTATATGTAACTACTTTATTTCTGGTTTTGCTTTGTTTTAAGAATTGTTATGGAGGATGACAGCCCTAATATTTGCCTATCATCTCCAATAAGCAGTAAAATTTAGCTAGGCTGATAGAAAATACGTTTAGACTGCAGTATAACTGCAGCTAACAGTCTGTGTGGGTCAAATATTCCCTAGTGTTCCAGATGCAGTATTTGACAAACATATTTATGTTGTCTCCTCTTTACTTTCAGTTGCACTAAAAGACCTGAACTGTAATAAAGGTAACAGAAATATTGAGAGGCGGTTCCTGAGCAGGGAATCATATCAAGTCTCAGGTGTGTCTGGAAAATAAATTTTAAGCCCTATAAGCTTTACCCATACTCAAGTTTACCTTAATGAAACTTGCTTTATTATATTACTGTGATATTCACTTATTTACTTTTTGAAATTTCTCATTCAGCTTCTTAGAGAAGATAGAGATAAGTAGGATTTGTGAAGTATGGTAGAAAAAAATGAATATGCTTGCTTTCCAGGATTCAACTTTGTTTCAGATATCTGAATGGTAGTTACATATTTCAGTAACTCTATTAGAGCTAACCAAGGGAAGAAGGGAGGAAAAAAATTAGAAAAATGTCAGAATTAATAAGTATGCAAATGATTACTTGTCTTGCAGGAGTTCAGGCTTGCAGAAGTTATTTAAGGAGGGCATGATTTCTTTCCTGATAATAGTCAAAGAATGAAATTACGTCAGATTTGCGGTTCTAATTGTGTTGCTTTCAAGTATTCAAGAATGGTAACAACTTTGTTCCAGAAGAGGGCAAGTCTTTTCAAATAAAACTTTAATCCTAACTGTAAGAAAATAGAGACTTATTAATGTTACATCCCCCTACATCAGTCTGTCTTTTCCAAATTTATTGATACTTTAAGCAGCAGAAAATAGTTCATTTATTTCTCCTCTTCACTCAGGGAGGTGGTTACCAAATTTCCCTAGGCCTCTTTCACAAGCTCATCCTTGGTGCCAGTGTGACCACCACAAATTATTTGTCATATCGTAGTCAAGACCAACAGACACCTCAGGCAGTACAATTCTGCCAGAATTCACATGCTACATTGGACTGGAATGATCACTATCTGCAGAAAGGGTCAAAGAAAACAATCTCCTCTGCTCTGTTTAGTCAACAGCAGAAGAATGCCACCTACTCAGGGCATTCACATAATTCTTCATGGGAATAAACAGTACAGAGCAGAAGTCTGTGGAAACTGGGTTTACTGTGCTATGAAAAGAAACTAGCTTTTATGTCTGAGCAGTGGGAGATCATGGTTTCTCTCCTACTAGTTTCCCCTCACGAATCTCCAAAGGGAACTTGGAAGGACTTTTTAAACAATGAGTAAGAAAATGCCTCTATGGGATTTTGTAACACACAGTCTATTCCCTCCATCTTCTCAACATGGAACTAACTCCATTGCTTTTAGGCAGAGAGAGACATTAATTTTTTCCTCAATACACACCATTAAATTACCTAGAAAGAGATATCACCCATGGTCACTCAGATTTTATTTCTGAGCAAGATCTCCCCAGCATTACAAGGATGATAACAAAAGGACAATATGTTCAAAAATAAGTGCACTTAAAGTGAGAACCAGTGCGAGATTACCAACACTGTGGGCATCTATGGCTTGCACACAAGATTAAATTCAGTTAGATTGTAAAGGTGTAAGGGTGGGATATGACTCACCAGTGAGAATAAAGGATACATTGATCACTTCGATTAGAAAGGAGTGTCTGGTGAAGGTCAAGAAGGCCTATAATGTAAAGTCATGATGGAATCACAGAAAACAAATATAATTTTATGAACTGCCTGCAGGCACTTCTCTTCTGGTTTGTGCCAAATGATATTTCATCGTTGTATGATAGCAGGTCTGACACTGAGGATAACTCATTGACTGAATTGAGAAGCAGATGCTCGAGCAGACTAGTTGATGCTGACCAGGAAAACTTCAAAGATTTTGCTTTCTGAATTCAGTTTCCATGTCTTTGTAACTGAGGTAGGAAAATATTGCACGAGTGAGTGTCACTAACTAACCTGATCAAGTTAATAATTTTTCCTTTTTAACATGACTAACAACCTGTGGACTTCACTCAGTCAAGACTCTCATTACATTTTAAAAATAGCTTCAAAACTAATGAATTTAATGAGAATAACTGAGATAAACTTCAGCTTAAATTAAGTCATGCTTGTTTCTCATGCTAAAATGCAGGTCTGAGACTTTTCTGGGCTGTATCCAAAGCTCACTATAGGATCAAAGCTTTACCATTTGGCAAGGATATAATTTATTTTCTTTGCAACACTTTAGGTTACATGTTGAAAATACTTGTTCATGAACACATTCTGTGACCTCAGGCGAATCAATGGCTATTGATGTATTTTGTTCTGATTTCTACACCAAGCTGGTCACAGCTGTAAGTTTGGACTATAAACAGTGATACATGACATAGCAACAAAGCCCTCATGTTCAAACTATCAACTGATAATACCTCTAAATTATAGATAATGGTAAACAACAGCTTTTAAGAATACTCCTAATTACAGATCACATTTTTTCCTCTATGCATTGTCTAGTACATTAGATAAAGTCAGTTAAACTGGAAAGAGTAGGAAGTCAAACAAAAGACTGAATACCTGCCTCTTCACTTCTAAAAAGAAAATAGATACTGAAGATTATACTCCCAAAAAAAGTATTTTTTCTAAACATGAGTTAGGATTTTAACTAGGAGAAACAAGATTGCTTTTGCTGCCTTCAGATTTGGAACAGCAGATGTGTCAAAAGCTAATTAGAAAATTAGTGAAACACTTTCTTTAATGATGCTATTTTATTGATGATGACCTGGTTGCTCCAGTTTTGTTTTTATAACTTTATTGAAATGTTATTATTCAGTTATATGTGAGATACATTGAGATAGTTTAATTAAATTTGAGGAAAAAAAATTGTTACCCGGTCCCCAAAATAAAAATCTGGTTTTAGTCCCCAGGATCAGATCTCATATAGAATGAGATCTGAAGTATCTAACAGTTTCTACAGCTACCTAATATGCTTAATTTATACGAATATTAAAGCCATAATAAATAGGAAAGCTACACTGGCTAGGAAGATGGTTGTTTATCTCAAAGTATTTTGTCTTCAACTATGAACAAAGAATTCTGAGGAAAGGTATCAGCACAGAGCATGGGAAGTGATGCTTCTGTCAGTCATCTGTGATCATTATCAGCTCAGAGCTCCTAGTCAGCAGCAACTTTCTGTGCATTTAGTTGTCCTAAGTGACTTTTCCTTCCACAAATTTATCCTGGCCCCGTTTGAAGGTATTGAGACTTTGAGGCCTCTCTAACCCTTTAAAAGCCACAATCTCCTGGAAGACCATCTCCTGACAGCAATTCATTTTTTCTCTTCAAAATATTAAGCAAGATTTATTTTTTCTTGTAAATGTCCCTTGACATTTACATACATACCCCATGTACTGGTTGAATCTGCCTTTTTATGTAAAGGCTTGTGGTTATTACTCCACAGCATCACAAAAAGTGGGTACTATGTTCAGTTTCCTTAAAAGCTGTTCTTAACACAGAAGGTCTCTCCAAGAGGAGCAGAGTCATGCCATGTAATTGAATCAATTAACAAATGATGGGATTAACTAAATAATTAAGTATCTGCAAAAATCAATGTGTGAATTCATATGTTTTTACAACTCCTCTCCAGAAATAATAGTGCCACACCATATGCAGCAGTTAAACACTCAAATGAAAGAACACACATGAGATTTAATTTTTTATTGTCTATCCTTTCTCTCTTTTCCTTTAATTCATAGTCATGAACTAATGCTGACATAAAAAAAAAAAAAAAGACAAATTATCTTGCTTTGGCTATAATATATTTATAGTTATAGAATGCTGAATGTACATGAGAACTGAGATTGTCATGGTATCTCACTTGATAATACTGGAAGCAGAAACTAATTCCTGGGGTTACTTCATGAAAATTTTTGGATTTAAGTGTCCAAATACAGAAGCACTGCAGATTTCTTAGGTCTTCAGGGACAATGAAGCACATCACTGAACATGTCTCAGAAAGATCCTTGCCCTTGTCAGGTGCCACATGTTCTATAACCGTGTTGCAGGAAAGTAAATTTCAGACAGTATGGAAAAAGGAAGAGATAGTGAAACTGATTCAATTTAACATTGCTATTTCATAAATTGTTTTGTTTAAAAAAAAATGAAGATAATACTCAACATGATGTCAAGTCTCTAGGATGGATCTTTAAAAGGATTGTGAATTATGATATCAGAGAGTTCACCAAAGTTTCAATTTCTTAATTTCTATAGAATATAGAATAAGTTATAAACTTATAGAAACTTATAGAATAAGTTTGTTCCTAGGAGACAAACTAAATTGACTTAATTGATCCTCTGTGATATTAAGGCTTTTTCTCAACTCCGCCTACTATAACTGTTCATTTCTTTTTTCGCAGTAAAATCTCTCTAATCTCTCCCAGCAGCGGATTCAGCTGACAAGGACTAGCCCAAACCACCCTGAGGCTCCAGGCCGAGATACTCCACAGAAGGATAATACAGTTACAGAGAGGTCATTCTCATTCCACTCTACCTCCATTCTGTTTACTTACATTTCATTAATTTCCAGAGTAGGACACTCTGTGTAAAAAAGAAACTGTGATGGTACAGAAAAAGGGTCTGTTTTTGAAGTTGCTACTGGCCATTGATCACATTTTCTAGAGTCCAGATTTAGCCATAGAAGGGCTTTCTGTTGATCAGATCTGAGCACCAGTGGGACTACTCTAATCCATGCTGCATCTATCCAATTTCCTTATGAAGTCATTTGAAAGAGATGAGAAAAAGATTGTGTATCACACCTACAGAAAGATCTAGAAAGCTGATAGACACCAAAATTGAAATTTTAGGATGTATAGGAAATTAAAGAATAAAGTGATGCAGACAACTCCATAGAAGAGCTAGATGCATGCACAGAAGCCTCTTATAGAGCCATATGGTCCTCTCCTTAAAAACACTTCTGAGAACTGCCCTTCCACCTAAATTTAAGATCTAGTAGTGCTAAGAAAATGTATCTTGAATTCTTTAAGTGAAGGCCCAAGTTTTATCACAAGTCAAACTTTTCTCAGCACCATGGGAAAGATCTCTTAATGCACACATCCTCAGAAGCTACCTCAGACAAACAACGAGAGTGACAAAATCAGTGTCTCAAATCACATCTGTTTAAAATCCCTGGCCAGAAGTTCTGGTGAACATTCCTGATGTGCTAATTTACTGCCTAACTCTCTTCCAGGAGGTCAGAGAGGAATCAATGTTCATTTTGTCCTCCATCTCACATTTTTAGAAAATTTAGAAATATAAATTATATAATCATGCAACTCATTTACATCTTCCGTGCACAAGTTAACATCAGTGTAGCACTTCAGGAAGGGAAAAATATACAAAAAAAAAGATGATGTTAGCAATTTGTCTAACTATTCTAATGTACTACACATTTGCATAAAGCATTTTTCTTTGTCATATTTTGTAAGTGTTCATAATTTTAGATTAGAATGTTTAATTCATTTTAATTTTAAAAGCATGCTTGATGATTATTGTCCAGTTGCCATCTCTTCTGTACATGAACTGATTTCAATTGCTAGAAAGATATTGCTGATGCAGAAGTCTGAAACAACTTTCAAGCAATAAGTAATTCTCACACCATTTAGACTATTACGTTCCTGTGTTTCGCTCCACACACAATAATGAACAGCTACACGCATTACATTACTTCTGTTCACCAGCTGTACTGCAATACCTTTTCTAATAAGCTAATGACAAAAACTGACAAAGACATTTCCAGTATGATTCTTCATATCTATAATTCCTATGTAGAAATGTGAAACTTACAAGGAAAAAAAAAAACCCATGAATAATGCCTAATCAATATTAGTGTTCTACTGTTCTAGAAATTTCATTAATACTTTTAGGTAATAAGATATTCCCTTCCCTTACCCTCCATAAATAAAAAGGATAAAGAAAAAAATCTTTGAAAGTTTAATGTTTCATACACATTATCTAAATTTGTCTAAGAAAATATTCTTAAACAATGATGGGGCGGAGGTCATTTTTTTTTTAAAGCAATGGTAATTGTTTCCTTACCTATTTCATGGTCACCCAAAGAGGCTGGTAAGCAGTGGGATAAGATTTACATCTTAGGTTGCTGTCACTGCACTTTATGAAATGACTGATACTATTTTTATCTGGATATCCTTCATACTGTAAGATTCTATTTCTGTAATTATTTTTATTTAGAAAACAACTGAATTACATTTTTATTAACTGGGATCCTAGTATTCTCTAAATATTAAAATTCATGTCTTAACATTTCAACTCCTCCTGGAGAGGAAGTGCAACTTTTGATGTTGAATGTTTGACCAGACCACCACACTTTATCTGTTTATATATACAGTAAGCATCATTGAATTTGGGTCTTTCAGAAAAAGTTTTTGTTGTTGATTGTTCTTTTGTGGTGGGTTTTTGTTTTGGTTTAAGCATAGCTTTTTTTAGGGGGGGGTTAGAGTAGATGTCAGATGGACTTTAGTTTTTTGGGTTTTTTTAAATCTAAAGCTTAAAGCATAATTTTACTATAAGATATATCTCTGTGTCATTTAAATTCTGGAATTTAAATACTCATCAGTTATGTTTATGGAAGATTAAAGCTTCCTCCTCAATTTCTATCAACATAAACACAAGTGAGATTAAACTGCCAGCATATCAGTACAATCCACAGAGCTATGCAAATTACCACACCAGTGACTTTCCGGGTGGAAAAAGTTAAGATGGGAGGTGGACAGAATATAGGAAATATCCACTAACCTCATGTTATTCAAGGAGAATCCTGGGGCTGTGAACATCTGCATTGCCATGACCATTACTCCAGCTGGCTGGTCTTCCTTCTGTTTCTAGCAGGTCATCAATTCATTACTAGAAACATCAGCAGTGCCCAGCATTTAGATAAGGTAAATGAGCCACATACTTCCTATAATGCAGAATATTTTAGGAAAATATGCTTCACTCCTACTCCTGGAATTTAACAGTGTAGAGACAATCATGAATTAGAAGTGAGGTAATAGAAAATTCTAGACCAATTTCTGACATTTCTCATTTGCACACTTAATATAAAGTTAGAAAGAAAACAAAACTCTCCAGTTCAAAGTTAGAAGCAATTTTTCCAGGATAAGGCACACGACCACAGGCTATAGGAGAACCTACAGCTTTCCATTAGATATTATCATAAAACCAATATAGAAGTCACACATGCACTTTCAACCAGAAAGCCCACTGGGCATGTGTGCTGGGTTCAGC
>NW_010250327.1:0-7114 GCF_000690775.1 Eurypyga helias
CCAACACCGACCCCTGAGGTACGCCTCTCCTCAACAATTTCCACTCGGACATCGAGCCGTTGACCACGACTCTCAGAGCGCAACCATCCAGCCAGTTCTTTATCCATCGAGAGGTTCATCCGTCAAATCCATGTCTCCCCAGTTTCGAGACAAGAATGTCATGTGGGACAGTATTGAAGGTTTAAAAAAAAAAAAAATCAAACTCAGTCTTAAAGTTAACTAGAGTGCATCTTACTAAAGAACCTGTTGTATGAAAAGCTGGTGAAGAGTGGTCAAAATGGAGTACTATGTTTCTTCCTTACACATGCAGAGAGAAGAGACCAGAAAAAGAACAACTGACCTGTAGAAGCAGTATTAATGGGAAAAATAACCTTCTTAAGAGAGTTGCAAAAAATCGATTCCTGAGGCAACTCTGAATAAGGGTTTCAGCAACCTGCCTCATTAAACACTGATGGATGTACAAGCTTTTCCTCAGCAGTAAAATACACGAGAGAACTACTCAGTTCTAGGATCCATCAAATTTGTGTAGATGCTCTTACAACTCCAAGACTTTGTAGTACTTGAGAAAATGAAAAAGGTGGTCTGCTGTAGGACAGTCAATGAAATAAATGCACAGAATATGTACTCACACTATTAGACTGTCAAATGAAGTTGTTAATTCCCGAGCAATAATAAGTAATGTTATGGAGCCAAAGAGACTGGGTGTTATATCAAAACAGACTTATGAAGCATCTCGGAGACAACAGCCATAAAGGTGTTCTGTTTCTGTTCTGTTTATGGATGAGAGTTCTGTAGATATACAGATGTATAGAAAGTATCAAGGAGTTAATAATTTTCCTCTCTGCCTAGCAACAGAAAGTATGGAACTTTAATACTTCATCCAAATCACTGGTAAAATGGTTCAGAAAAGAGTTGGTGTAAGTGAAAAGATTTTTAAAAAGCATAAATGACAAATACTGCAATGGTGTTGAAATCATAAGAAGTGCAATAAGGGCTGAAAAAAAGCAAGACATGAGGAGGTGGCAGAGGATATTGATGGGAAAAGACTTAATATTACATTTTGTCAATTTTACTTTCTAGAGAAATCAGTAATAAGCTCCTTAGAGACAGATGCAGAGGAAGAAGTGAACTGTCTGAGGGTTGAAATTAATCATAATAAAGCATCCACTGGGACTGAAGATGGGGCCTTAGAAAAATTGTTTACCAATAGGTAAAGCAGAACCAAAGACAGAAAGGGCATTTTCTGATGGTGGAAGTAAAGCTGGTAGTTGAATTTTTGAAATGAATCATAGCAGAGACCCTGCAGTCAGAATAAATAACCTTAAAATCAATTAACCTGTTATAATTAACCTTGAAGAAATGGTGAATTTATTAAATTAACTATTTTCAATTAATAAACATATTATCTAGCACATAAATTTCAGTGAAAAAAAAATCTCAGTGAAAGATGATTTGTCTCACATTTAAACATTTTTCAGAAAAGGTAAAAAGTCCTGATCCTCAAAATTACGAAGTCAGCAGTTTAATAATCCAGGAAAAAAAGAAAAAAGACAAAAAAACCCAAACCAAACGAAAACAAAACCAACAAAAAAACCCACTTCTCTGAGGAAGATTTGTTCAGAACCCAAAAGTCAAGTGAAATTAAAATATCTGGGTGCATTCACCACCCTGACACCAAACACTGTCTTCTTCAAAAGAAGACATAACTGGGACTCAATAGTAAACTGATGGCCAGTACTGGACTATCATACCATGTTGGTGATACTTAAAAAAATAGAGGTAGTTGTATAAACTAATAAGGAATGTATATAAAGTGAGGGCATAATGGTATTCCCCATAGCAATAAGTGACTCTTACAGACGATAAAGAATTTAGCAGAAATTAATGAATTTAAAATTAGAACTTCTCTTCTAGAGACATCTGTGAAATGATTTTATACGTCAGAAGTTAGAATGTGGCATGATATCTTCCATGTTCCCTATGACTACAGATCCAGAATCTTTCTCATTTTTTCAAGAAAACTAGAGGAATATTTTTTCTTATCCCAATAGTTAAAACCTGCATTTTGAATATGAGAGATGATGATCCAAATCCTTGTTCTGCAGAAGACACTTGAAATTCATCTCCATGTTTAAAATAAATTTTCTGACAGTAAAGTTGTCCATTTTGAGGTGAATGTCAGTCTTCCAATTATTCTTTATATACACAAACAAACAAGAGTGAAACCCCAGAAAGTGATGAATACTAGTAATACATAGTCATCGAACAGGCTGTAGAAGGCCAAGATTCAAGTTTATAAGCCAAATCAGACAAAATAGGATTGTGCATAACAGTCTCGATCATTCTCAATGATTGTCCTAATGATTTAAACGCATTTTTAAATTATGCCAGCCACAGAAGTATTTAGCAGATCTATCTCTGCTGATTTTCAAAGCGATGTGAGATTAGCTAAGGAATTCATAAATCAGACACTGGACTGCTTATAGTCTGGCTGAAAATACAGCAATACTGCAGTTACATAGATTTGGATGACATACAAACAAAAATACATTGGTAGTGTATTTATCTATTACATAGTCATTGAAAATCAAGTCTGACTATTCTGGGATAGAATAAATCCCAGAGTAAATGACCAGGAAACCATTACTCCTATTGCTAAACCTCTAGAGTCCAAAATGTAACAATTTAGGTTTGTTTTTTTTTTACCCAATTACAAAATTAATGAGCTAGGCTAAAATTTAGAAAACAATTCCTCTCTATTTTTTATTATATATTGCCTTCATTAATTATATTTGATATTGTATTTTAGTAGACTATTGCATATGTTGTAAAAATGCACATACGTTGTCTACGTAATGGAAATGTGAGGGGGAACTCAGTATGCAAGTACTTCAAATGTATTAATAGAGTTTGAGGTGGTGTCACTGGAAAAAAAAAGAAGTTTAAGCCTTTCTCTTGGAAATAGTTTTGACAAATTATTTAATTTATTATAACTTCTATCCAAAGTTAGGAGTTAAAATCTGACTGTTCAATGAGATACCAGTGCTTTTTTTTTTTTTTAATCTTTTAGATGTGATATGAAATCCACATATCATTTTACAGTCAGTTCTTTCATTCATGTGTTTACTTTGCTTCATGTACTATACCATTGACCAAATAAATAATGAATCACAACAGATCGATGGAGATATTAGTGCTAATAATTCTATGAAAGTCAGTATTTGCATTACTACATTACAGGTGAGAAACATTGCAATCCAGATTATCTAAAGAAACCAGCCTCCAAATACCCACAAACTATGGCAGCCTGTATTTGTTTTAAGTTCCTTAAGTAAATACGTAATTCATTTACAATTTAAAAAATAAAAAGGAAAAAAGACCTGAGTAATTAAAAAAAAATCTTTAAATTTACATTAATATCAGTAGATGTAATTTTTTTTTATTGTAGAAGTGTCAAAATACTGTTATCTTAAAAACTTACATGAGAAATCGTAACACTGTCAATATTTTCTTCTAAATTATTAAGTAAAAATTTAAAATATTTTTCATTATTTGTCATAAAATAACAGAGCAATTAAGAAATACAACATAATTTCTAGAGGTAAACTTGTGTCTTTAATGTATCTAATCTACCTCAGTACTTGTATCATCAGTAATAACACTGGCTGACTTACTTGTAGTTACTAATTCTGACTAAAATTATTTTTAAAAATGCAACTTTTTTTAGACTGTTCTGATAACGTTATTTAAGTGACCTCTTTTTTCTTACCAACAAGTTTTTTGGAGTATTTTAATACGTTTAATAAACCTGCTGTCAAACATATGCTGTATCTCAAACTTACATTCTGGGGTATGTGTGGTGGTAAGCTCCCCACATTTCAGTAAGACGTTGCTCTAGTGTATGTGATTCTATCTTGTTTATTAGATAGATGTGTAATTAACGGTTGATATTCTCAAGTTAGGAACCTATTTGAAGCGGACTAAGACTGTACCTTATCAAGTAAATAAAAATGTAAATCATCTCCTTTTCCTGTAGTCATCCAGAAATTCTCATTAATGTTATAAATGAAACAACTGAAATATATCTCTCATACAGAGAAAACCAGCAAACCACATACTGATTTTTTTTTTCATTTATCAGACACAGTTCTAGACTTTTTAAATACCTGACATCAGATCATAAGAACAAACTGTGAATGCAAACAAAAGTAAATAAACTTAAAGAGACTGTAATATTGTGCATTATACGTTTATTCTTTCTTACTTCCAGTATAAACAAACCAGATATTTCTTCAGCCAGATTTTTTTTAGTAAGTTTTAATTTTAATTCATGGGAAAAATATAGGGATGATACCTACACTATAGCTGGAGAATCTGCTGTAGGGAGTGAAAGCAAAGTCTGTCTACATGTCATTGGCAGAGTAGATGATGCTTATGGAAGAACAACAAGGGAAGATTAAGAACATGAACCCTCTCACCCTCAGCTCCCCAGACCTTCAGAAACATCCAGCCTCACTGCTCCCCGAGCTCGGGCTCTGTCTCATCCCACTTGGACATTCCTTTCTAAGCACACTCTGTGCCACAACCAGTTGGAGTCTTGCCTCCACTGAGAGCTCCCCTGAGACAGGAGGGAGGCTTGTGCAGCCCTGTGCTGCAGATATTCTTTCTCTGGGTGAAAGGAAAGTAGGGAGAGTATTGGATGCTCTCATGGCAAAAATCCTCTGAACACACTATGCTATGTTTACCTGTGTGCTTGATGTACCATCATAACACTGTGTCTCAGGTTCTTCTGAAGACAGATGTCATTTTCTCTACTTTAGAAATACACTTAGACCTTCAGAATTGACCCTAAGTATCTTTTAGAGTATTTCCTTCTTGAAGGAGAAAAATGAAGTTAGGAGTAAATTGATATGATGCATTAAAACTTCAGAAAATTATTCTCTTGTGAATGTATATAATTTCTATTAATCACAATTAAATGTAAATTTAAAAGCTTATGTTCCCATTAACTTATATATTTGAGTATTGGCTCAATCAGGCAAAAAATATTAATCTGCAGATTTCATGAACTGAAAATAGCAGCATATCCTTAAAAGCAGCTCATATAAAAAAATTCATACCCAAAGAGCTACTGTTGGGTATTCATTACATGTATTACATTGGTAAAAATATTTTGATTCATTGATAGTTCAGTTTTACTCTGATTTTGATCGTTTTCACTAACTTCATTTTAGAATTGAAAAAAATTAGGAGGAATTATGAAACAAAGGGTTTGAAATGGTCCAAAAAGAAAAACATTTCTATTTCAGAAATGTCAGCTTCTACTTCAGGACTAGTCTACACTCATTTCCTAAATTAGGCCTTCCTTGGAAAGTAGATTGAAGATAGAAATTAAAGACAAAAACTGAGCAGCATAAACACATTATATCAAAGTGTGAAATACTCTATGATTAATATAAATTTGATTTTAAAAATTGTCATACTAGTGCTAATGGACTAGCCTTAGTAAGAAGCCATTCACATTATGCTACAGATGCCAATTCTTATTAAATATTACCTCATCTCTCTCAGAAGTTACTTATGTCTACATATTTATATCTTCTTTCCCGAAAATGAGGTAGATTGACTGCCAAGTAGCACAATTTGTCATAGTGTAGACATTTGTGGGTTTTCCCTTTCCACTTCACAAACTGCTTCCTGCTAGACAATGTTGCTCATCAACTGCTGCCACCTCATCCTCACTCCTCCTTCTCAAATATGCCACATGGCAGTCCATGAGGAAAGGTTCCAGTAACTACTGCAGTCCAGATGCAATTCTGTCAGATCAGAATGACTGAATTTAGCAGACAGCAAAATTTAAAGTGCAGAATCTGTAATTTCTTCGATGCACACCTCAGAACCTTGTCTTGACTCATTTATTTTCATAACTAATATTGGTTTTTTATTCTTATGCACCTCATGAAAAATTGAAATTCACAGTGGGGAAAATATGCATTTCACATTTGTTTCTTACAGTGAAAGATTTCTTCTGGGGTAGCATTATTTATACACATATTAATTAAGTAGTGTATTTTTTTTTTTTTTTCCTTCTGGCAGAGCAAGCTAAAACTATTTGAAAGTTTAAGTTTTCAATCCTTCCTACTGGTGATTGGCTCTGTTTTTTTCTCAATACTCAATAAATACCATGGATTAGATTGTTCTTAAGTTATTCTCTACAAGATCTTAGAGCTTTACACAAAATAAGTATTGAATTCTATACAGGAAAAAAGTGAAGATCAACATTTCATACCACCTCAGGGTAAAAACAAACCAACAAACAAACAAAACCCCAAACAAAACAAAACACATGTTTAGAACATTTTACAAAGTCTGAGTTGTTCAGGTAAAGTGAGACTTTAAAATGAACTGGCCACTTTCAAACCGAGCTTATGTCAAAGGTTGATGGGTTAGTGCAATCCGTCATGCATCTGCTCCCCCATCTAACCCTAGGCTGACCCTGCCATGTTTTCTTTCCAAATCATGTTTTCAGGTTTCCAGGCCACAAAAAGAAAAATTCAATGCACTTTTACTTCTGATGCCCAGACAGAATCACTTTTGTGAGGCTGAAATGAATCTGTGGAACACTTTTCAACACATCAGATAAACAGCAGAACCAAAGAACAATGAAATATTTCTTCCTGTACCCATTTTAGAGGAAGGTTGGCATGTTGTAAGGAAATCAGACTCACTAGTCCTCATGCAACACATCCCTCCAAAAGGATTCATTATTCCAATAAACACCATAGACACACACTTTTTGGTTTATGACCTGAACAAAATTGCATGGGCTGTCCATGTTACTTTTGAAGTATTTTGAAGGCAAAGGTAAAAATGAAATTAACAATCTTGAGATTAAAAAAAAAGAAAAATCTTCCCTGCTATTTACAGTTAAAGACCTGTAATCGTTCAGGATCACTTTTTATAAAGCTTACAAAATGTAGATCCCTACTTGCACCATTTCCAGCTTCTGAAACATTTAAAGAGAAAATGGGAGGTATTAACATGGACTAAGATGATATTTCTGAAGAGTGTAGATTTTTGCATTTGTCTCTGTCGTGGTTTAAATTTGGCTAGC
>NW_010250328.1:0-249 GCF_000690775.1 Eurypyga helias
GTGTGCGTGCCATGCGTTGCCTGTGCCTGCTGTGCCTTTCCCCTCCGCAGCTCCCTACTGAGGTCATTCCCATCCCTGATGTCCCACCAGCCTCCCAGTCCCAGGTAAAACCCATTTTTGGGGCATCTGAGCATCCCCCCCGGGGACCACCTGAGCACACGACTCCCGCATCCTCCTCGTGGTTGCAGTTATGGACTCCCCAGCTGCTAAGCCTGCACTGGGAGAAGGTAGTTTCCGTGCCGGTGCATT
>NW_010250328.1:280-1059 GCF_000690775.1 Eurypyga helias
TCCGCTACGCCGGGGCCTGCCACGCTTGCCCCGCAGCCCAGCTGCCGGCAGACCACCTTGGCATCCTTCAAATCCCAGCTGTCGTCGCAAATGGTCCCCCACTGCTGTTCGTGCAACACCTCCACTCTCCCGGCACAGCGGTTCGGACCGTTGGCCAAGCGGATCTGCGCCGTCTCCGTCATGTTGGCATCTGCCCGAAGAAAGCCAGTGAGAACAGGACCCCCACCACTTCAAAAAAAGAGGAAATAATCCCCCAAACCAGAAGCCAGAGTGCAAATACAGAGTCGTTAGGGTCCCCTCCCAGCAGGGGTTGCCACCCCCCCCAAGGGTGAGGGGTCCACCCCCCCCACTTCCAGAGAGGTGAGGCCGTGGGGATGTGTCTCCTCCATGGAAGCATGGATGGAGACCAGCCTGGGGATTTGGGATTGGGGGATCCCCTCAAGACTTGACTCACTCAGTGCCGTGAGGCGGGGGATGAAGGTTTTGGTGAGATGTTTTTTTAGGAATGGGGTGGGAACATATTGCTAGTTGGGGACAAGCCTGGCCAAAAGGTGGCTAGGACCCTCTGCCAGCCCCCTTCCCCTAAAAAAACGTCTTTCCTGAGCTAGCGTCACCCCAGAGGCAGCAGACCTTCCCAACACCCCCAGGACACCCCCAGGGATGTACTTGAGCACACCACGCCAGCGTCTTCTCCATGGTGGCAGTTAGTCTGTCCCCAGGGCCGGGCTCGGCACTGGGCCAGGTTGTCCTCCTTCCCGGTGCAGCTCACGTCGTCCAGC
>NW_010250329.1:0-3220 GCF_000690775.1 Eurypyga helias
ATTCTATGATTCTATGATTTGTGAAAGAGAGTGAGAGGGAAGGATGCTGGAAAAGCTGAGCAAACATCCAGCTGCTGAAAGTTGGTCATCTGTAACCTGTAATTCTATGCCTAAATAAGCAGTCTGATGTTTTGGAGGTAGGGAAGTCATAGCTGTGAATCCTCCTCCCTCAGAAAATCTACCCTCTGCCTCCCAGTATATATCATTAGAAATAATTAGGGGGAAAAAAAAAAAAAGAAGAGAACCGTGTAATGTGAAAAGGCCTCTTGTGTGATGCTTAACCAATGCAAAGTAACACCAAACTGTTGCGTTGCTGCAGAGGAGGTACCTCCTGAATCCGCTTCAGTGTCCCAGCTCCATGGTGCTGGGTGGGGAATGGAGGGGAGGTTCTAAGCACCGCAGGTGCAACCTCCACCTGTGCCCCCATCATGCAAAACTTGCCTGCCTTTGGTTTTAATGGAATACTATCATTAAGATTTACCCTGTAGTTAATAAATGAAAATAAGTCCATGTCTTCTCCTAATAACTGTTGTATTTTACTCCTTTTCACTGATAAAATACAGCAAATATACCTCATTTGCCATACGTGACTACCAATGCCATGGAGATATCAGATACTGAGATCCTGTCATACCTGCATGCAGCAAATCCCACTGAAGATTGCCTTGGAGATTAAGGCAGTTAAAAGCCCTTAACACAAGTATTGCCAAGGCATTTTAGATTGCTGATAGTTACATTTATTCTTTTTCTTGAATGCTAGAGGAGGCACACATTCCTGGAACCTGATATAAAGGGGGCATCCTTTATATCAGCCTTTATATCAGAACCTGATATAAAGGCTGCAAGAATTGGGCTTGTTCAGCCTGGAGAAGAGGAGGCTCCGAGGAGACCTCATTGCAGCTTTCCAGTATCTGAAGGGGGGCTGACAAGAAATCTGTGTGGCTACTCTTTACAAGAGTCTGTAGTGATAGGACAAGGGGTAACAGGTACAAATTGAAAACAGGGAGGTTTAGATTAGATATCAGGAAGAAATCCTTCACAGAGAGGGTGGTGAGGCGCTGGAACAGGTTGCCCAGAGAAGCTGTGGATGCCCCATCCCTGGAAGTGTTCAAGGCCAGGCTGGATGAGGCTTTGAGCAACCTGGTCTAGTGGAAGGTGTCCCTGCCCATGGCAGGGGGGTTGGAACTAGATGGTCTGTAAGGTCCTTTCCCACCCAAACCATTCTGTGATTCTATGATTCTATGATCCAAAAAAAAGTAATGTAGAATATAACTAGGCAGATACTAGGTTTTGATTTGGTTAATGATAGCTGCATGGGGCTAATCAAAAAGATGCTCTTGCCACATGGACATACTCCTTTTGAACGAGAACTAATCATTAAAAGTTTGCAAATAGAATGAAATTTCATGGGGAAGGGGTGAGTATTTACAAATACTGGTTTAAGAACAGATCCCTCTTTTTAGTGATTAAAGACTTTTCCTCCCCTCCCCAGTGTTTTTTAAACATTCTCTCTTAACTATGTATAAAACTGCCTCACTTTAAAAAAAAATAGAGATTGCTCAAAAAATGATCATGAATGGTTAATATGGAGCTTTTCATTTTAATATCAAAAGTTTAATCAAATACTGTAATAGTACAGTCTATGAAAATATGACAATGATTAATAAATGCCCGTTTCTTATATATTGGAAGCCATTTAATATCCCAGGGCCAGAACCTTTCCTACAGCTGCTTGAAGCAGCAGCTTGCAGTAGGGAAGAGGTTGCTGATTTGTCGATCTGCTCAGCCTCGACCCAAGTCCTGGCATGGGTCAGGGATATCCTGGGCTGCTCCAGCGCAGCCCAGCCGGGTCGGTTTTGGGGAGGACCTCACACCAAGAATGTGACTACGTCATCTTGGGGTCTATGCAACGCCGAAAGAAACACGCCTGTATAAAATGCTGCTCCTTGTCTTGTTACAAGAAGAGGTGTTTCTTCAAGAAAACCTCCTTGCAGATTTAAAATTCTCTAATAGTTTTAAAGTCCCTGAAAACCTGAAACGACTGCAGGTAAATTACTGGGCCATTGTGCAAAAAAGCAGAGTAACAGACCACAGATTTTGGCCTGTCATTTCTTCCAATATTGCTAACGTTAGGAGTTGAGAGGTGTATAACATTTTAATGTCTGGAGCCATTAGGAATACACAGATAAGCAGCGTGCACACGGTGAATATGGTGTGACGTTCTGTTGCATTCAAAAAACAGGTTGAATTTACTAATGTAATATCACAGTCATTAATTGTTAAATACCAAGCTGAAGTGATGCAGCAACCGAAGCCTTATCAACTACGCCAGATTCTAACACCTAGACATTGCAAGGTCTGCAGTTATGATGGACTACCTGAGTTGATAACACATGGAATTATCTAAACAACATTTGCATATTTGTGTAATTATTTCCTAAGGTTAATTAGCTCCTGCAAAGCAGCTTGCCCTTTGAGACTGCTTACTGTGACAGGTTCACATATTTCCCATTTCAATGCCAAATTTTTCTTTTTTTTTTTTTTTTTAAAGTAACCTGTTGCTTGAAAGTTACAGATGGGGCAAGAGCTGAAGGCCTTAAACTACCATAGACTTTATGGGGGCAGAGCAGCTCACATCCTTTCTTAAACTTCTAATCCGTCAAAACTCAAAAAAATCAAATAAAAAAAGTCAAATTAGTTTTAAGCTCCGATGACAGCTCTCTCGTTTTGCTTTGTTTTTTTAAATCAAGGAGTTGGAATCACATTTTTTAGCGACAAGTGAAAAGTGAAATGCATACAAATAGGGAAGTATGCCATACAACTGAATAGCTTTTTAACAATTTACTTGAAGGTGGTTTCTATAATTACTGCTTATCACAGCAAAACAATTTCTCCTTCTAGCTCGATGAGCAACTGTAAACAAGTATGGTACATGTGTTAAATATGGTAGAACAGAACCGCACACTGGCTGGGAGGCAGAGAGATGGAGAAGGCTCAGGTCTCCTGTCTCCCATCCTCCCCTGGAGATGTTAGATTCTTCCCCACCAGAAGGACGTTTGCAGTCACGTACACCTCACCCCATTGCCTCAGTGAGCCTTGGGGCAGGCAAACTTTTCACCCAAACCTCCCAAAAACCCATTAAATGAAAAATAATACATAGAATCACAGAATCACTGAAGTTTGGAAAGACCTATGAGATCATCTAGGCCAACCACCAACC
>NW_010250330.1:0-1167 GCF_000690775.1 Eurypyga helias
GAGTCTGTCTCCAAAGCCAAGGTACGAAGCCGCTGTCAGGTTACTGCCCTATGATACGTAACCTGATACATGATTTTGAACCTCTTGGTTACATTTTGCTATCACACACATTTGTCTTGGTTTTCATGAGAACAGTATGCTATAATTTAATGATTGTCCTCTTTCATTACACAAATTTGCCATATAGGCAAACCTGGAGAAGATGTGTCGCACTCTGGAAGACCAGTTGAGTGAGATTAAAACAAAGGAGGAGCAGAATCAGCGCATGATCAATGACCTCAATACTCAAAGAGCTCGTCTGCAGACAGAAGCAGGTAACACTCCCCCACACTTCTCTGGAATGGGAGAACCTTTTACCAATGATAACAAGAAAAAGAGATATTTTACTCAAATATGTCTATACTCCGTAAGATGGTATACAGTGCTTTAAAGATATGTTGGTTTAGTATTGCTTTTTAAATTACAGCTTATCTGTAAAATTTCTCAGGTGAATATTCACGCCAGGTGGAAGAAAAGGATACTTTGATATCTCAGTTATCGAGAGGCAAACAGGCATTTACTCAACAGATTGAGGAACTAAAGAGACATTTAGAGGAAGAAGTAAAGGTAAAGGTACAAACTATAGGGGGTTTGACCATGGATTAATATCTTATTTCTTTCAGGATTTTTCCTCCCCTAACAAAAAAATTAGAATATGTTAATCATGTGATTTTAATTTAGGAGCTCTTAAACAAGATGGTAAATTTTGCCACCTCCCTCTCTAGTGTCGGAAGAAAAGTTGAGGAGAGTAGGGACGGAAAACTTCAGGTTAATTTGGATTAACAATGGCATATAAAGAAAGGTTGAGACATATCTAAACATACTGTATTTTTTATTCTATATCTCTATTACAGAAGCTGGAACTTTAGAATGTATTTCAAAGGATTCAAAAATTACCAGCTTTATAGTTGTCAGTTAGAGCTTATCCATCACCTCTTCTGAGGTAACATTGTACATTCTGATGAATTTAATGTAAGAAGCTTCTCAGAACATGAAATCAATGCACCTATTTTGCTTGAGCTGACTTTGAATGTTTTCAAAACTATCCCTAAGTTAACATTCTGTTGTCTCACTGGCAATTTATTGTCCCAATCCCATTCCTTCCCAGGCCAAGAATGCCCTGGCCCA
>NW_010250331.1:0-2115 GCF_000690775.1 Eurypyga helias
CAGAGGACGGCTGGAGACAAGTGATGCTCTTTCCAGCTGAAAAAGCAGGCATTTCCCCCTGTGCTGGGGTCAGGGTGCTGGCAGCACCCCCCGGCCCTGCACCACAGCCCCCTGAGCTCCCCGGCCCCTTCCCCTCCCACTTCTGCTGCTGCCAGAGAGAAATTCCCAGCTGGGCTTTTGTCACCGACGCACGCGTGTTTCTGCGGGAAGTTTCTATTTCTGTGAATAGCAATTTTTCAAGCAACTCCCCCGCCGCCTGCTTCCCTTCAGCCGGAGCCCTGACGAACGACGCTGGCATGCCTGGAAGCGCCTCACTCCCGCGTGCCAGCCCTGGCCAGAGCCTTCAGCCTCCACCCTCCCGTCCCACAATCCGACCCTCAGCACCACAGCACAAGAATTAGGCTCACGAGGTCTTGCAGAGGGCCAGATCGGGCCGGGACCACCCCATGGGCTGGGCTCCCAGTGCTCACCGTGTGCCCTGGGACATGAAGGGGCTCCAAAGAAATTCAGGAGTCTGAGCAAAATCAGCCTTGAGAGCCAGGCCAGGAGAGCCAAGCCTGTGGGAAAGCCCCAAAAGCAGCAGCACCTCTGCCCGAGGGGCACCAAGACCCCCAAGAACGTCCTGGAGTGCCCGACTGCCCTGAGCCACAGCTCTCGCCTGACCCAGGTGTGCGGAGGAGCCAGCAAAGGATTTTTGTCTTCGCTTAAAGCCTGGAGTTAAGCCCCCGATGCTGCACCCGTCTGCTGAGCCCTATGCTCCCCTCCTGACATACCCCCTGCTCAACTGGGCCCCCTCATTCGGCACCTGGGTCTTAAGGGCACTGTGGACTCCGATTTGCATGAGAAGAAACCAACACCTGCAACACTTGGGCTGCCATCCCACAGGAGTAACTGATCCAATTGCCAAAGGAATATTCATTCCTGAAGCAGGGGGGAGCTGGTAGTCCCGTGAAGCAGCGGTGGCCATGGGATGCTGTGACCCCAACTGCTTTAGGAGTCCCCGAGCACTGCTGGGCCGAGAGGTCTGTTGTGTCCGCAGCCCCCACAGCTCCCTTGTCCCACTCCCCCGGCTCAGCACCTTCTAGCGGCCCCAGCCCGTCTGCACGGGGGTTGGGGAGAGCTGGTGGGATGGGGTGCGGCAAACACCTCCGCAAACTTGGAGCTCCTTCGGCCCCGGGACAGGGATGTGGGTGATTCGGGGTATGTGAATTATGCTTTTATTTAGGCAAATCCACTGCTGGGGCACAGGGGCTGCGCAGGTGCCTGTTTCTCCGAGGAAGGGGATCCCAGTGAGCCCTGCCCTGGTTCCAGGGAACATGGTGTCTCCTCCATCCCAGCAGCGGGACAGGGAAAAGCAGACCCTCTTCCTACGCCTGGCCCCGACACCATCCGGATGGCTTCCGTGCACCCAGGCCGTGCGCCTCAGCACCTGTGCAGCTGAGCAGTGAACCCAAACAACCCAAACGCTGCCGTCCTGCAGCACTACAAGCAGTGTTCAGGGTTCCCGCTGCCGCTTCAGATGGGAACGTGGCCCTAAATGCTGCAAATATCAAAAGCAGCACTGGAAAGGAAAAAAAAACCACGGACAAAGTGCTGACTGCAGCTGCCTGGCTGACAAATCGAGTGGGTGCTCCCAGGGCGGGTGGCACAGGGAAAACGAGCCCTGTCCCCACTCGTGGATGAAAGGACAGAATTCCCCTCTGCTGTACACGGACCAAGTGGCACAGGCAGCCAGAGCAGGGCCTGGATGGCCCCTGGGGTGTGCAGGGGACGGGATCATAGGGAAATACCTTTGGAAATACCTGGAGTGATGGCGTGTTGCAAAGCGCTCACTACGGTGAGCAATACCATCCTGCGCAGGCAAGGAGTCGCTTACGCCAAACCCCAGACTTTTTAGCAAAAAGCAAATCAAGAATATGTGAGCCGTCTGTTTGGTAAAGAAATAACCTTCAGGGTTTCCTCTTCTGCAACCTCAAGGAATTCCACAGCTGCTGCTGCGTGGGAGGGAGCCCAGGGAGCATTTTTCCCCTCTGAGCGCGGCCGATGCTCGGGGCTGGCGGTGGCCCCCGGCCGGGGAAGGGCTGCGCTGAGCAGTGCACGCTGCGACCCCTCGCC
>NW_010250332.1:0-1180 GCF_000690775.1 Eurypyga helias
GGGCAGGGCCCGGGCCGGCTGTGGGCGGGGGGAGAGGCGGAACGACCCCAGGGGAATGACACGGATGGGTCACGCGTGTGCGCGCCCGCATACCGCGACACGCGTGTCTGGGGGTGTGAACGGAGGGGTGGAGTCATGTCAGGTGTGCGGGCGCACGCGTGTTCGCGTGAGCAGGGACGGCGTGTCCGTATGGACACGCGTGCATACGTCACGCGTGGGCATGTGTACGTGTGCGTAGGTGTCTGTGGGTACATGTATGCACATGGACATGCGTGACAGGATGCACGCCTGTGGATGTACATGTATGTGCGTGTACACATGTCTGTACATACGTCATGGACATACATGTGTACATGTGCGTGTCATACATACACATATACATGTATCTGTGTCTCCACGTGTGTGCACATAGACATGTGTGACAGGACGTACACGTGTTCGCACATGCATGAGCATGTACACGTGTGCTTGTACACATACGACGTGTGCCTAGACATATACATGTGCGTACATGTCTCCGTACGTGTATGTACACGTATGTGCGTGGCGGCGCGTACACCTCTATGTACATATGTGCACACACACGCGTGTCTCTGAGTGCACACATCCACATGTATGTGGATGCGTAAGTACATGTGCGCGCATCTACACACGTGTGTGCCTGTATTTACGTGTGTGTGGATGCGTGTGTGTACATGTGCGCACATAGATGCATGTGCGTGCCTCCATGCACACGTATGCAATGTGTATGTACATGTATGTTGCTGTATGTGCATGGATATGTACATGCGTGCGCGTCTATACGCTGATACGTGGTTGGGTATACGTGTATGTGTGTATATATGTACACATGTAGGGGTGTATGTGCTTGTATGTGCATGTAGCTGCATGTATGTGCGTGTACATGTATGTATGTGCACATACATGTGTGCATACGTGCCTGTGTATACATGCAGGTGCGTGTATAGGCACGTATGTAAAGGTGTAAGTGCATGTTTACATGTATGTGCACACGTATGTCCGTGTATGTGCTTCCCTGTGCACACATGCCTGCATACACCCACACGGAGGTACACGTGTGTGCGTGTGTGACCACGTGAGCGCACACACACGTGACTGCAGGCACGTACATGCATGTGCCGGCCTGTGCACGCGGCCGGGGGGGTCCCAGGGGGGTTGG
>NW_010250333.1:0-252 GCF_000690775.1 Eurypyga helias
GATATATGTATATATATATATATATTTATAATAATTTACTCACTGTGGGTGGATTAAGGGACCATAATAAGGCTTTAAGGATTTAGCAGTCCTGCAGATTCAACTGAGATTTTCAGGAACTGCAACAGTAGTTGTTTCTAGACAGCTGTGACTATGGTTAGGTTATTAAATAGATGTATTTTTGGATACACAGGGTTTCTTGAATGTCCAGACAGAGTATGCAGCTAGAGCTGTTGTGGCTTTTTTTTTTTT
>NW_010250333.1:442-2076 GCF_000690775.1 Eurypyga helias
GACGAGGGAGAAGGTTAAAAAAAATTTCATGCTTTCTCATGAATTAAGATATGGCCAGGGCACACCATACAGACATGAAACATAAGAATTGTTTTCTAGCCCATGGTTCAGATATGGCAGCAGTGAATAACAGAATATTTGAGAAGGCATTTCTGCCAAGAATGTTTCCATAGCTTTTCAGGCTTTACTCAAGCATCACTTGATCACCTTGTGGGGAAAAAAAAAAAAAAAACAAACAAAAACCACACACACTGGCATACTGTCATCACCGTGCAAGGTCATCTTGTCATAATTCATTAAATTCTCTATTGGCTCATTATTAAAGGAAAATTATTATGCTGTCAGTAAGCAAAAAGCACTTCTCTGAAGGAAGTGAAACCTAAGGATGAAGTATTGGAGTATGCAAGTATCCTTACACACTCGACCAGTCCATACTGAGTTTTTGTGAAGATAGTTCTTCTTTTTGTTATAAAGCTTTTTTTTTTTTTTAAAGGAGTTTTCCATAATTCCTGCTATTGAAATCATGGTTAAGAAGCATGCATGCAATAGAAGTACTGTTTCTGTCCCCATCTTGTGGGTGGGTAGCTGCTCTATCTCCTGCAATTTATGACTAAATGATGTAAAATTTTTATGCTTCCAAGTAAGTGACAACTGGTTTGTGTAAGACAAGAGTCACATACAGTCTCGCTATACACAAACTAGGACTGAGGAAAACACCTTTGCCAGGAGTGTCGGTTCTAAATCAGAAACAAGTTTACATATTAAAAGGAAAAGGATAGAAACTCCAGGCTACTCTGTTACAGTAATCAGTGCCTTTTTGGCAACAAGCATATTTTCCCATTCCAAGATCTTTGCCAGAACTTAAAAAGATCTTTCTTCTGGTATTTGCGGAAAGATATAAAACTGATGAGTGCAGAGGTCCAGCGTACTAGAATATATACAACAGGGGATTTCCATGTGACTGAATCTAAGTGCCATCAGGTTACAGCTGGCAGCTATCAAAACTAAACTGAATTACTAATACTAACTTTAAATAATTCATTCTTGTGTCAGGAGAGTTATCAGAGTCCTCAAATTATTAAATATCCCAAGGTAAAAAGCACTGCATGAAAAATCTGTGCACTGTTTATGTCTGACTTCTTCTCCCCTTACCCCATCGGTTCTTTATGTTAACTGCCACACCGTGACGGGTTTCTTCTTGGTAGCACTCACAGCACTTAAATGGATTTCAGGACTTGGCACCTTGTCAGCCACTCACGAGTGTCGTGAAAATACAGTACAGTGAAATGTCCTAGAATGCATTCCAAAGATAAACTTGGAATCCTGCAGAACAAAAGTGATAGTATTACCATGATATTTTCCTGGATCCATTCTGTGGAAAAGTGAGGATTAGGCACAAAGTTTATATCAGATGTGCTGTCAAAATAGGGCTGAGGAGAACAAAAACATCAGTATTTTTTATCACCTAAATTTACCAAACTTGAACATAATTTCTATGTTCAGTTATGTTTAGTATTAATAGAGTAATAGTCTAAGACTATACATGGCATGCTGGTAAGGACGTCCAGAAATGGATGTAATGACTGTGACCAAGTATTTATGTGTGTAAAATCATAGAAGGGTTTGGGTTAGAA
>NW_010250334.1:0-11375 GCF_000690775.1 Eurypyga helias
CCCCCCCCCCAAGGCCTCCGCTTTTCAGATGCAGTGATTTCCCAGCACCTCGGTGCTAAAGGGGTGGAGGGGGGTCACCCCCAGGTGGGTTCTGTTTCTCCTCGTGCGGTGCCAAGCCCCCTTGGCGCAGGGGGCCAGCCTGCACCCACCGAGCCCTGCCTCGTACCGAAGGGGGGAAGATTTTGGCAGGCAAACCCCACCCTGCTTTCTGGGAAGGTATTTGAAGGGCAAAAAGGCAGCTTTGTCTCCCGGAGGTTACCGCAGGCATTCCCCGACTGAGCTCCTTCGCTCGTGTCACACGCAAAAATTTCCTCATCGGGGATACGCGGTCACCATACGCGTGTGTCAACGTACATAAATCTCTCTCCTGACGCCGTCCTCCGAGGACCTTGGGTGACGGATGGAGTGGAAGTCCTGACCGGCAGATTCCCGGGGCTCACCATGGTCTGGAGGAAGGGGAAGGGGAAAAAGAGATGGAAGAAAGAAAAGGCCATATTATCATTGGAAAGCAGGTATTCCAGCGCTGTGCCACAGGCTCCGACTCAGGCATAGCGTTGGCTCTACAGAGGCACCTGCTGGCTGAGGGAAACACATGAAATGAGGGAAAAAATGAAAATCTTCTCTTTTGGTAGATCTTAGACCTGTTCATCCCTTTGTTTATTTTTATAGGATTTTGAGTTGCCCCTTGGTGCCATATGTGGGGATGTCGCCCAGGTCACGCTGATTCCGAGGAAGGTTGGGAGATGAGTGACAGGTCTGTCTGAGCAAGGAGCGACTCCAGCTCCCGGTCTGGTCCCCCTGCCGCCAGCTCGCACCCCGCACCCCTGGTGCCCATGGCCTTCCGTCTGGGCGAGGGGAGAAATCCAGCCTAGTCGAAACCCTGGGGGAGAACATAATCCCCTTCCTCTCAGGGATCACATTTCTACAGCGGAGCGGTGGGTGTTGTTCAAATATTGCAAAAGAATCCCTTTTTCTTTGCTCTCTTAGGTTTTGTTTTTGGTTTTTTTTTTTTAACTAATTGTTGCAGAGGGTTTCTGAAGCAACAAATATCCAACCCAAATAACCGGAGTTTCCCGCATTCGGACAGCAATTGCCAAAAATGTCCTCCAAGAGACAGGGACACTTCAGCCCCCCTGCCATGGGAAAAAGAGGGGATATTTCAGTAGCTGAAGGTAAAGCCAAAGGAGAGGTCCCAGAGTCAGGCACCGCTTCCGACTCTCACAGTTCACTGGGAGCAGCTCCCTCCTCACGCCAGGCCTCTGCACGTCAGATCTGCAGCGAACAGGTAGTTCGCTCCCTCCTTTTTTCTCCTTATGTGGTAGAAGGTCCTAGGTGCCTTTCCCCCTCCTGCCAGGGGAGCGTTTTGTGAATGGACGTGGCTCCACTGCAAATAACCTGCAATTTTAACACCGCCCTGGACAGACAAAAATCCCTGCGGCTGCCGCACTGCTGAAAGTCCCACACGGAATTCTCGCAGAAAAGATTAAATCCACGAGAGGCAAGGGGGAGCCTTATCCCCTTAAAGCCACGATGTACTGTAAATAATGTACAGAACCCAGCTTCTAAAATTACCACTACAGGATTGCTCATCTCGTCTTACATTTCATCTGGATCCTGTGATCTTCCCACCTGCCAACATCCCGTTACCAGGAGAGCGGTGTATGTGAAGTTTGTGCAAACGGTCATGTACTTGCCTGAATTCTGGCACCAGCAAGGACATTCATGTGCTTTCCATGTTAACGTTACACCGTAATAAATACTGACATTGCCATAGAATCCGCAGTGTTCATGCTAAGCACCGCTCACCAAAAAGGCAGATCAATGCGTGTCCCAGCTACGCTTCTTTATTAGCTCTGTTATCTTTCCCATGTCAGTGGGTCCTGAGACAGAAAGAAAGACAGCATCAACAGGCAGGATTTTAAATAGGGAATACCTAAAAGCACGAGCTTCGCGTTGAGGCACTTAAGGGAAGACGCATGATTTGCAAAGAGGCTGGGTGATGGCTTATTTGGAGCTGTGAGCCGCAGAGAACTTTTAAGAACCTCACCATAATTTAGGACTTCATCTTGCAGATTGAATTCAGTGGAAGCTTTGGCATTGACTTCAAAGGGCACAAGATCAAGACCTTATTTAGGGTCTCAAAATACAAAATTAGGAGCCTAAATTTAGGCACCCAATTTTTAATGCCTTGACCCATGTTAGTAATACCCTCTGTCTAATCCCTCTGTTTGACCTGAAAAGAGAGGAATACCGGTAACTCTTTACCGACTCGCCTAAAAGAACCTGCAGCTGGCAAGGGGGAGATGCAAGAAAGGCATTCCCCGTCCTTCGTTTATTTTTCCTCCCCTCTCTCAGATCCCCAGAATAACAGCAGAGCAATGTTAGTGGAGGAGCTCAGGCCCACTTTGACATTGGAACAGGAAATGTGAGAAATGTGGACATTAAAAAACAAATGAAACAAAACAATATTTTCTTAGAATTCCATCTTGTGGGCAAGTCTGGGGGGAATCTGGATTTGGATAATCTAAATTAGGAGAGAAGTCAGGGAAACAAAGAGTAATTTTAAACATTCTAGTGCCAGAGCTGTTTCTTAACATGCAGCTCGCTCTCTGATTTCACATATAGTCCCTCGGCGCTGAGCCTGGAGAGGAGCGCGAGGAACATCGACGTCTTGATCCGGCCTTCTAGCAGATGTGGAAAAAAAGGCCAGAATGGAGCAAGCTGTTGAGAGGAGCAGCCAGGTGAACAGCACCTGAACATCCTGAGGTGTTTCAGGCGCTTCCTGCCCTGGCAGAAAGCACAGGGAGGCAAGATGCGACGCCAGGCTACGGCCGAGTCAGCTGCAGCACGGTCACAAGACGGTGAATCAATTAACCGCACGATCCCTACGACGGTGATTATTTTTGTTGCACTAAGAGGCAAAGGAGCAGCTGTAGGTATAACAAAAGGTTGCTCCTCTGAGATGCTTTGCCAACGCTCCCTCTGCTGTGGTATAAATAGAATACATGCAGCGGGCACGGGCAGCGCGACGGGCTTGTGCTCGCAAGCATTAGAGATGCCCATGCACCACCCACTGGCAGATTCACTCGCCTCTGTCACTCTGGAGTTTGTCCGAAGATCGGAAGCTCCTGGAAAGAGAGAAAAACACCCATGAACACACAGAACCATCGCTCGCTCTGCCCTGGGTTGGTTCTGTACCCTGGGCGCTTCTCCCACAGCCAACAATTGCAGCAGGTGATGAGGAGGGGCGCCCCTTTCCTTACTCTCCATCCCTATTTTCCTGACCCTCGCTGGATCTCCCTATTGCAGCAGGCAGTAGAGGCAGTGACAAGCGAGTGGAGGTAACGGGACAGATCCTCAGCCATCAGCAGGATTGTTGCAATATCTACGGTGAGATCAAGAGACTCAAGCAGCATTTTTCCTGCCGAAACGACCTGTCGTGTCAGCCCCAGAGTACCGACATCCTGACCCTGGCTTACAAGTCCCCAGCTAACGGGGCTGGTAGGAATATATGCACACGGTTATTGTGATAGTACTTCACCTTACACTTACATCACAGTCCCCAGAGAAGCGCCTGATGGGGCGGCTGTACGTATTAAATCATTTCCTGGAGGGGAGAATACATTTGGGCTCGTTTATTGTCATTTCTCCCGGAGCTCGTATTGTACACTCCCAGCCTAGGGAGTGGGTGTTATTCATGGCTACGGGTCTAGGAACCAAAGGTTAGTATCAGAAAAGCTGTTCTGTTGTTTGAGGTTGATCACTTGATGTTTGTCCCAGGTGCTGCACACATGTTGCTTGCTGAAGGAGGTATGACTTGGCCTCAGACCTCCACGTTTTGGTAACTACCAAACAAAAATAAAACTAAACAAGCATGCCTATCCCTCCCCTGCAAATCAAGAGGCCATTAACAATATTGACTTGAACAATAAATAAACCTACACAACAGTCGAATCAGAACCACATCAATGACATGTCCAGTGAGTATGGTAACAGAGGGACACGGGAATTGAACATCAGCATGTGCAACTGTCCTCTGCAAGGACAAGCACATGGGACTTCAGTCCAGAGGAAGCCTCAAAGCACCTATTCTGTGTGCCATGGGCCACCAAGTCCCACCCAGCACCTTAACACCGCACTTCAGAGCTGTAGCAAAGGCCAAATACCACAAACGTGACATGCCACAGAAAGGAAGAAGAGCGTGAGGCTCTCTCCAGGCCCTGGCAGTGGCAGGCTGGTGTTTGCACCAGTGCCCCACACGACATCAGAAGTTGTCAGCACCAAAGAGGAAGGTAAGCAAGCCCCAAGCGGTGGTGTCCAACTCATCAAGGAAGAACTCCCTCCTGCCCACAGATCTGACAGCCAGATTAAACACTGGGGACACAGGTACAGGGTCACAGATACACCTTGTCACAAATCATGTCTTTTCTCTGGGCACTCATTCACCAGCGCTCCTCTAGAAGGAAGAAGCTGCAGAAGAATCCCAGAAGCTTCCTTTTCCTTCAAAGGCAGGAGAAACCCTTCCTGCCTCCCTTCAGGAAGTGTGGGATTACTGCCCCACAGGCGTGCCAATGAACGCCGACCCAACCTCTGCTCAGATCTGCTTGGTGAGACTCGAATGCCCCTCTGCAATGAAAGAGGGGAAATTCAGGAGTTACAACTTCCTGAGGGTGAAAAGCTGGGGACCAGATACTGGCCAGCCATTCGTGATGCCCCCATCTCAGGGTACCAGAGGGGACTGAAATGTATATGGACCAATGCAACGCCCCTGCCTTCCCCACAGCAATTAGGGTCTGAGGTAGGGAACCTCCCCATCCCCAAACACCACTTCCCCACCGGTGACTCTAGACCTCAGTGCAACATTTTCTCCTCCCACCCCCTTTCCCACAAATACCTCATGATCGTCCCAGCCTTACCTCCACGAATGATCCAGGGCCTGATCCCTTCAGGAAATCCTGCCCACTCAACCGTGCAGGGCATAAACCCCGACCAAAGGATGCTCCAATCACATCTACAACTGGATGCCAGTTAAATATTTCCATACTGAAACTAGATTATTATCTGCTGTGTAAACCACAAACCATACACACAGTTGTAAAGCTTCCATCTCAGAGGTATATTAATGTCTGGCTCTACGCTCCAAAAACATGCAATTTTAAAAAAAATAACAGACTTCAACAAATTGTTTTGGATAAATGGAAATTTGATAACTCTTTTGAATCACAGTTTACACAAGCTAGTATTTCAGTTTCGTCAGGACCTTAAGTAGAGCATATTGAATACAGTTCAGTGAGCAATTTCATGAGAGCACATTGGATTGCTCAAAGCAGGGGAGTTTTCTCAAATTCCATCTGTCTCTGGACTCCAGAGATGCCCACACACCTTGGTGGCTGTCTGCCCAGAGCCACACCTTCACACCCAAAAAAAAAAAGCCGGGCAATACTCCAACTAATATAGGATCAAAACAAGGGCAAATAGGCTGTGAGGATGTTCCTAAATTCTCCAGCTCTCAGTCTCCCGGCGGAGTACTCAGCTCTGGAACTGAAATGCTGCCCGTACAGCATTTCTCAAGGAGAGAATTTGAAAGAGAGCCTTCCTCATCCTTGGCCAAGCTCATCAGCCTCCTCCTTGCTAATTACAATTTCCCAAATTCCTTTTTCTTCTGAGCATTTTGAAACCGAGTTCTTAGGGCAAATCTTGGAGGAAGAAATATTGGTCCAAACAGCCTCAGCTTGAGACAACACTTCACGAGTGTCAGTTCTGGGAAAACTTCATTTACACCAGTAGGACAAAACATAGCCAAGGCCTAAGATGCCTGAGATGCCAGAAATGCCCCCGTTGTTACAAATATGATATTCATAAATAAAACTACTTTTGAAGAAGATTGGCAAAATCTGAACTGGGTAATAGGTTTTCTGATGTCACCAATTCACAGAAAGGTCAGTAGTAAAAGCCCAGATGATTTAAAACAAAAACCGTAGGGGCAGCTACTCATACAACTGCCATTTGTCAACAAAATTAAAGTTCAAACATATGATCGGTTTCATAATTTTCAGCTTATTTTCTGCTCATCTAAGAAGAAGTGGCTTTTCTGGAACTAAGCTATAGGTCAAAGAGCTTGGCTTCTGGCATCTATGGTTTGACAGAGAAGCTGCTTTTTAATATTGTCTGTATTCCCATATATGTTAATGTTTCTACCCAAGGGGCAATATTCACTCTTCCAAAGGGCGATGGACAGAGGAAAGGATGTGAGTTTGCAAATCTCCAGGGAATCTAACATATTGTCTCTATCCTGAGAGCAAAAAATACAGAGCAGCTTTACCCCATCCCCTTCCTGGACATTTCATGAGAGTTAGGTTGTGGTGGACTGGCATCTTACCCACTCACATCTTATCCATCTGCACTATGTCGCAAGGCAGCACAGGACCGTCAGGACAGTGCTCCAAACCTGCACAGGGCAGTGCTCTCTGACCATTACAATGTGAGGCAGCAGCACTCAGAGCAAGCTGCCTTCCTAGCAAAGGAAAATACACAGTCCTTGCCCCACAAAAACTTGCTATGAAGTACTCAGCAGTTTGTTTTCCCTGAAAGTGAGCCATAAAACAACCCTTACAGCAATGCATTTATATCTGCATAGCCCGTTTCCAGAGCCAAGCAGTTTGCAAATGCAAGAGAAGAGTTGGAATAAAGCTTCCCTTGCGCTTTAGAAATAACAGCACACCATTTCTTTCCATCTTCCTTTC
This sequence comes from Eurypyga helias, assembly GCF_000690775.1. NCBI lineage: Eukaryota > Metazoa > Chordata > Aves > Eurypygiformes > Eurypygidae > Eurypyga > Eurypyga helias. The sequence goes on from NW_010250334.1 coordinate 6,744, forward strand.
TCATTTACTCCCCAAAAAGTTTCAAAAGCCCCAAAACACCCTCTCTACCCAGGACTAAATGCTTAAGCCGCTTTACCTTTTTGATGCTCATAAGCTTGAAAGTTGAATGGCAAAAAGCTCCTCCTGCCCATTCAAAATACCTTTATGCCACAGCCGGAGCTGCGTGCCATTAGTTTTTGGGGGGTTGGCATATATGTCTCCCAGTTGCTGTGCTGGGGCCCCAGGACACGTCTGACATTGAGACAAGACAATCGTTCTCTGAGGCAACGTCCCGAGTACATACCAGTGGCTGGGGACTGGGGCTGTCAGCAAAACAGCTTTTGCTTCACTCGACATCAGCCCAGTTAGGTGAAATAACGTGAGCTGAATCCCAATTTCAAAGAAAATGATTGCACAACCCGGCACTATCTGTGAAAACAAACAGTTAAGCAAACGAGGCCAGGCTGCAAACTCAATGCAGGAATAAGTGTGTTCCACGCAGCGCCATGACTTGCTAGCTAGCCCAGCTCTGGGGACCGGCAGTCCGTCTCTGACACTTCTGCTTGCTCCCCCCCTTGCACACTGGCCCATTTCACCCGGGGGGTTTGCTTCGATCCTTTGCGGTTCTGGCGTGCTCAGCCGGAGGGTCCCTGCAAAGGAGAACTGCTCCAACCACAAAGCTCTGTTGAAGCAGCATTTGGGCCTGTGATTTAGCTGGCCTTTTCTGTTCGAAAGAAAGGTGGCTTTGTGGTCTTTGAAGGGAAGAGGTGTCTTCCAGGGCAGAAATACCTCACTCGTTCTGCACTTCAGTTCTTTTCACTGATGGACACCTCTGCTGTGCATGTACCCCTGCTCCTGCCCTGCCCAGGATGGAGGGGAGCTCTGGGCACACGCTTCTGGCCTGGGCAGAGGGTGCATGGGGAGGAGATGGAGCAGAGGCTGCGAGAGGAGGTGCTGGTGGAGAGTCTGTAGCCCTCCACCCAAGGGCCCGTGCCTCATGGGAAGAGGACAACCCATGGGTTCACGACATAACAGAGCACCTCTGACGCACTGGAGACATTGAGAAGCCCAAGGGCTACTACCTCGGAGAACGAAGTGGTTTCCAAGGGAGTTGTCTGCTTTCATAACATATGTCCTTGACCCAGGTGCAGACCGTGTGCAGACTGGCCTTGCTGCTGGACAGCATCCTATGGCACAGAGAGCGGAGGCCGGTGGCTGGGGGCTCGTGCCAGGTTTCGGTCGAAAGCGCTTGCCTTTCATTTTGCTCTGGACTGAGCAGTGGGAATGGAGGAGCTGCATCAGCCAGCGCCGATTTCATCTGGTCGAATGTTTGGCATACACGGATGAGTCAAGACTCATTAAGCAGCTGCTGAGGTTGCCGGAGCCGGCTGCGTTTTTCTCCGACGATGCGCGCATGTGCTTCAGAGAGCGGCTATCGGGATGGCTACCTGCTCTCCCAGGTCCACAGCTCACCTTGGCAGGGGGTGGGGGCTGGGAAGACCATGCTGGCACTTCTCTCCTGGCTTTCCACCTGTACGTATCCGGCCACCTGGGAGAACGAAGGTGTCTGATGGGGTGAGGCATGCCCCCAGTGCAGGAGCAGTCTCCCCACCAGACATGGCCAGCTAGCAGAAGCCAGACAAGAATCAGGACGCGGGCCACATGGAGGTCCCTGCAAGGTGCAGTGAGCCAGAAGCATCCGAGCGCACGGCTGGAGCCAGCCAGCACGCGACTCTGTGCTATCTTGCAGAAGATGGCCTGCGCTCGGCCATCGCAGACACCGTGGGGACAGTCACCTGCTGGCAACAGGAAAAAAATTATCCAGGGCACTTTATCGCTGGCTGCTCCTCTTCCAAAGGCACCAAAGCACATCCAACTCCACAGCACTGCAGGATTAAGAACAAAGCAGCCAGTTGCATCCCAGGAGACTTGTGAGTCATATGTGTTTTAGTCCGAGCAGCACCAGTAGCACCCAAGCTGAGGCAGGAGGTGATCCCACAACAATCAGACATCGGCAGGCAGAACGGAGGCAGAATGGGGTAGGAGGGGTCAGGGCGGACCTTCCCAAACACCTTCCTTTGGTGGAAACTCACTCCCTACTGATATTCTGTGCTAGACGAAGACTACTAGCTACAGGACTAAAAATGAATAATTGATTAGTTAAGAGTCAAATGAGCGTGACTCAATGTGATTTGTTATGGGCAAACAGAATAAAGTCCAAACGGCTAATGTGCAAACCTGGAGTTTTAAAAGGGCCGGTTTCCAAAGATGAAAACAATTCATCATTGAGCTAAATCAGCTGGGAAAGAAAGGCAAAAAGAAGGAACGGAATAGTTGGGAAACTGGATATTTTTATTGGTGCTGAAATATCACAATTGAGGAAGAAGGCTGGTTTGGAGGGAAACTAAAGCAGTCACAAAAATTAAATATGTAGAAGTTGCTCTCTCTGTATGGACTTGTGTGTATGTAAATATGAGGGGTGAAAGAAGCTGGTAGCGATAATTAATTTAACAGGTAATTTAACTGACTGCAACTGTAGAAAATTGATAGCGGGAGCAAAAGGACAGGAAAATATTTGCAGACAGTAGATTTAAGGGCAGAGTCAAAACAAAGGATATCATAAAACAATTCTGGTTCATTTCTATGTAGAAATAGTTGTGAAATAATTATCCAATAATGATACAGACAACACATGTTGCCAACAAATATGACTGTTGTAGACTTTGGACAGTGACGACACATATTTCCTTCCCAATAGGGACTACAGGGATTTTTTAAAAATTAACAGAAATGTCAGAAACCTGAAGGAAGCGATTTAAATTGAATGCACACACACACACACACAACGCCTAAACAAGTGGCAAAGCATTAAAAACAGCTGTCAGGAAAAGGCTCAGGGTAAGTTTTGTAAAAAGGGTTTCATAGGCCTAGAAACAGAGTGGCATCGTACCAATTTTACAATGAGTATATAGGGAAGGTTGTGTGGCGCTGCAGCAAGATACCCAGGGAGCAGGGGGATCCTCCATTCCTGAGCTTTTGAATTAGTAAGAATGAATTAAATGGGATAGCGTAATTTGCATCCGTGAGCTTAGATATGTAGAAAATGGATCTGATTAGAATAACAACCGCTTCTATCAGCGAGATTACACGTTTGCTTGACAGAGGTAACAGGGTTGATGTAATTTACTTGGACTTCTAGACCGCTTTAGCTCACGCCATAGGATGATACAAAATAGGCACGGATCTTATTAAATGGATTAAAAACTGGCTAACTAGTAGGTCTGAGGAAGCGATACTGTAAGTAAAGTGTCACCATTTCACAGGCTGTGCTTTTGGCCCAGCTCTTTCCAATCCAACTCAGAAAGATACACAAAATTATTCCTGTTGAAGTCTGAAGATGGCACAAAGAGGGAGCTATTAAGTAATGAAGAAGGTAAGTCTTTGGTGCAGAACAATACAGATTGCCTGGGTTCATGGAAACATGGTGCATTTTAATGCAGAAATTGTATGACTCACAGCTGTGGAAGAAAGCAGGAGACCTCCTACCAAAAGGGAATTTCTACTCAAGCAAGCCAGAAATCTGGGGAGGACTTGGAGGTCATGTATGTATCTGCCAGAGTGAAATACGGTGTCAAGGGTAACAAGATCCTGGGCCCCAAAGAGGAAACATTAAACAGGAAAAGGGAGGTTGCATTATCCCAGCCTTCAGCACCAAGACTGGGATCACTGCATGGGCGGGGAGGAGTCAGGAGGGTGCTGAGAAGAGCCAGAGGATGACTGCAACACTGGAAAAGATGCCATGGAGTAGGTCTGCCAGGATGCAGCCTGTTCGCTGGATGAAGGAGAAGGTCATGGGTGATTTGGTCATGGTGTATAAGAGTCTTACACTGGAGATAACGATTCAGCAACAAATGTTTCTCTTTGGTTTAGCAGCTACAGATATTAAAAGGGACAATGGGGGGAAATGATGCAAGGCCATCTTGGATATTAGAAATGAGTCAAAAACACAACTGAGGAAAATTACAAGAAGCTCGGGTGGATTTTTTTAAAACTGGAGTTCTTTGAGTCATCATTTTCTAGAAAAGAGCTTTAATGTTTCTCCTTAACTCAAACAGGGACGAACTCAGGTTGATCCTTGGGCACGTTATACAGATCAGATGCGACGGTCACCACAGTCCCCTCTGCCCTATGTTTCTGAACCTGTGCTCTGTTACAGAAGCTGATGGATTCTGTGGGTGTATCTGCTGCTTGCACCCATCGGGTTAGGGGTTCGCGCCTTCCTGCTGGTCCATCAGTGCTGTTCCTCTGCATCCAGCAGTGATTCCCTTCCTGACGGCCTCTTTTCCTTCTCCACCTCTGTAGCCACAAGCAGCAGACTCCGTCGTGACCTTCCCTCCTGCTTTCCACAAGGTTCAGACTCTCACAGGGCACTCCATGCCTGCTCCAGCGTGCCCAGGTCTCCACGCTCCTCCAGCTCTCCTCCTACTGTTAAATCCCAAGAGATGTCTCTGGAGGAAGACCCTACAGATGCCCTGAAAAAACGCTCACGTCTCTCTGTTCGGCTACAGAGAGCAGCTACGCAACTGCCGGAGCCTTGAGGCAAGAGGCAAACTTTCGGGCAGCGAAAGGCAACTTTTGAGTAGGTAAGGAAAC
>NW_010250334.1:11406-12587 GCF_000690775.1 Eurypyga helias
GCCCCCACCCCCCCCCCGCCATACCCCAGGTTTGTGGCAGAGCGGGGCAAGGGCCCAGAGCAGGCTCACTCACGCAACACTCAAACTCTCTTTGACCACGCTGGGTGGGTTGTTTTTTCCCCCACAGCTTCGAAGTGATCAGATTTTCCCGCTGCCCACACTCCCCTCTGCTGGTCACACCAGCGCTCGGCCCTGGCTGCAGCCTGGCCCGGGCCTCGCTCCCCCACCTTGTCTGGCCACTTCGAATTCTGGAAGGGAGAGGCAGAAAAATGTCACGATGGCACCTGGTCCCACGCCAGCAGGTACGCAGGATTAAATATTCCTCACCCACGTGTTTCGACAGGGCATGACTTTCAGCCTGGATGAGGGGAGCAAATGCCTCTTTTTCCGGCTGATGCGAGCGAGAAATCAAAGCCCGCGTAAACACGGTCACCCAAGCCAAGGAAGCCTCTGCCTGCAAATGCCACCGTAGGAAAGACTCGACAGCATCAAAGAGCCACAGAGGGCCATGGGGCAGGCGTGCGAGAAGGCCATTAGCTTGGATGTTACCTCACGCTTCGCATGACTCATGGCTGGAAGTGGAAGCGCAATCCCATTACCTGCGCCCTCTGACAGTACGGTCATAACCCCAGCAGAAATAGATTGCTAAAAATTAACTTATTAGTATTGTTGTTGCTGTTGTTACTACTAAGAAGCCAGATACGGGAGTACTGACACAAAGGAAGGGCCTGTCCACTCCTGCCAGCCACTCTGAAGAGAGGACTGTTTTGCTGAAGATAGGGATTAAGGAGAAAAATGAGTGAAGATTTCCGTTTCTGAGATAGCTGGTAATAATTAACACAGCTAATGGAGGGGCACGTTAGTTGGGCTTTCCAGGGAATGTATTCTAGCTGCAAGAAGATGGAAAAATTCCAGAGTGAAATGCAACTGGCCTTGCACCTCATATTTCTTGTGTTCCCCAGATCCCATCAGGCCATTAGAAGGCCTGACCCTGAGCACGCTGAAGCTACTCTGAGCATTTTCTTTGTGTGCAGAGGACTTCAGGGCAAGGCTGCTAAACCCTAAAGAAGAAAACCAGGATTATACTCCTGATAGAAAGAGCTGAGGCTCAAGAAGCCCGTGGGATACCTCCATCTCTCTCGCAATATCTTTCTGCCAAAACAACTCTGTCATGTCCTGCT
>NW_010250334.1:12597-56888 GCF_000690775.1 Eurypyga helias
TTCCCGTCCAACCCAACCTACTCTCTCTTTCAGAAGAAGTTGGATCCTTGGGGAAAATACAGTCCAGGCTTTGGTACACAAGGATTCTGATACTCCTACCAGGACAACAGGCCAGCGTGCAGTCAGGTCTGTGGGCTGCACACCACCACCAAAACACTTGGAATAAAGCAACAAGGGAGCACAAGCCTTGCGATAACAGGGACAGCATGGCCCCACTAGTGATAAGCTGAATTTTTAGTATATCTCTGGCGTATCTGGTAAGGAATCCAGCACTGATTTTCTCTGTGGTAGGACACTTCTCACCCTGTTAGCCCATACAACACCACCAGTTTTCAAGCAGGGAAGCAAAGAGCGAATTCTCCCAACAACTGGGATTAGACACGTTTATATACAAAGAGTAAAAAACGCCATCGTTTTGTGCTATCATTGTTTACTATTGCATACGCAGCAGGAAGCGCTCAAGATAGTGTAAGAAAAATAGTTGAAGTCGTACAAACATGTAGATTCTGGGGTATTTATGGGACAAGATAGCACAGTGAGGAAGGACAGATAAGGTGGTGTAGGAAGAGGAAAAAACAAGAAATTTTGCATAGAGCAGTTGAGAGATCGAGGAAGACACAAAGTTGAATGAGAAAGTTTTAAACATCAGATGATCTCCAAAGAACATTTGTGTTTTCCCCCTCCTTCATAAACACAGAAGCAGCATAAACAGGGGGAGGCAAAAACCACACTGAAATCTTAACTCACATTAATAGCATATAAAAAAGGAAGTCTCACTCCATGCGATTTCTCGCAGCTCGAAACAGGCAAAGACTCACATGGGAAAGGGGAGTGAAGGACCATTAGCAATCACAAAACCCAATCGCCTGTGATTACCACCCAACCTTTAAACAAAAAGTCTTCACAATTTGCCAAGCATAACCGTAATTCTATTGTCTTTGCTCCCCGGTCCCTCGGCTCACAGTTACAAGACCACTCATGCAGAACGCCAGGTTATAATTCTGATAGCTAGTGCAGACAAAGAGAAAGTCCATCAGGGAAAGATAAATATTGTTCTATAAAGATCACCAACCAAATCTACTCAAATTCCAGAAGATAAGAATCGTTAATAATTTCCTGCTCAAAGTGGTCAGCCCTGGCCTCTCCTGCAACCTCTTGTTCCCATGAAGATAACATTTTTGAATAATAATTTCTTTTTTTTTTAAATTACCCCAAACTACAGCAGTTTTCCCCTGAGTAAAACTTCTGTCCCTAATTTAGCAAATGTTGGCTTTAGGCCACCACACTTCTTTCTTCTCTAGTGGGTTGTATGTTGCATTTGGGGAAATGCAGCTAAATCTGAAATGCACTACACTTTATTTTGGGCAAAACAGAGTTTATATCCACCTCCAAAAGACGTAAGTATTCCAGTAAGTAAAAACTACTCGTGCATCTTACAGATCACACACACCCTAGAGAATAAAATAACAATAAGTAAATTTTGAAGCAAATTCTGCCTTTTAAGGGCTGATGAAACACTTTGACTGTAACTATGCAGAATCATTCTCAGGAATTGCTATCTACCGGCGGACTCTGGCGCATTCAGACTCTCTCACACACACTCCAATAGCTGAAAGTTTATAACCCTGATGTTATTTTCAAGCATTTCCAAAACCGTTTTGGTTTGGTGATACATTCTCTTCAGTTAGAGAAAACATTCTGCAGGAGCCACTCTCTGGCTCTGAAACACCCCCGCGGCGGAGCAGCTGCAGAAGTGATTTGCCTCGTAAGAAGTACTGTAAACTGCACCTCAGGACAGGGAAAACAGGACCAGTCGTTACTAGAACAGCATCGTATCATGGTCTGTAAATTGTCTGTAGCCATGACCACTCCTTACAGCAAATCTGAGTTCCCCGTGCCTGCCTTCCTCCTCTGGAAACTCCCAGCCAGGGCTTTTCCCTCTGCACGAGCCCCACTGGAGCCATCCAGCTGTGAGAGACAAAACTGGGTCTGCACTCCAGAAATGCCCTGCACAAGCGAGAGGCACCTTTGGGAGCCGGATCCAAGGGCGGGCTCGGGCAGTGGGCTTGGGCGGTGGAGGTCAGTATGTTATCGCTTTATTTGTAAACAGGAGAAAACTTCATCTGGAGTCAATAAAAACATGGAGTCCCATGGGGCCATTTTCCCGAGTCAAAAGTAATAAATTCAAAGAGCTCATCCTTACAGAGAAGGGAAATTGGCAAAGAACAGCAGCATAATAATATCGTACGTCATATATCTACAGGCCCTTTGATCCCTGGATATTTACAAATATTAATGAGTCATGCTTCTCAAGCACCTTTTTGGAAGGTATCATTAGACCATTTTCCAGATGGGGAAACCCACAGGAGAGAGAAGTGATCCTTCCATAGCTACACAGAGCGTCTGTGACACAGCCGAGAGCAGAAACCAGATATTCTTGCTTCCAGCCCTTTGTTTTTAATTATAGCAACATTCTTCCTCTCATATTTTATGTTGTATTTTATAACAAGTCATATATGAACACACCTATGCAGGACATTTCTTGCTGGTTTGCTTTCCACCAGTCACACTGCTATTTTAGTCCTTACACTAAATGAATTTTAACTGACTCCATTACAGCAGAAAGCTCAGTAATAAATACACACTGCAGCCCCACAGTGTTCCTCACACAAAAGAGTAATTGCCTTTACAAGCAGCAACAGGACACGGACAGTTTAAGAGCAGATGCATTTTTAATGCTTGAGAGGGAAATTTTAAGAGAAGAAGAAGATTCATGCATCTGCACGCAAGAGTCAACGTCAAATAATGTTGTGCTGTGCTGTCTTGGTCAAGTTCAGCAACGCTGCAGGTGCAATAGCTTAAGGGATCAAATTCAAAGAGGCAGAATTCAGTGCCTGTTGGTTTGATGGAAAAGCAGAGGTAGAAAAGAAAGAAATGAAAAAATCGTCAAGTATTCTCAAGTATGTGAGAAAGCAGCTATCTATAGGCTCCTTTGTCCTGGGGGGGCTGATAAAGGAAGCAGTCGTCTTCGGTGACATACCACCTAGTGCTGCTTTTTTTGCTCCTGTTGCGGATAAGCAGGACAGTTGTCACTGGGTGACCTAGCCCACAGCAGCTCTGCTTTCCTCTAGAACACCACAGAATTTTCTTTTTTTCCCCTTTTTCTTTTATTTTTCTTTTTTCTTTTTTTTTCTCTCTCTCTCTCTCATTTTTCTTTCTTTTTAACAGTGTACAGATCCTGTGCATATAACAGCTCATACTTTAAAGCCAGAACACCATCATAGAGTTTAGGCTAATGGGATAACTTCATTTACACTCGGGGCCAGTACTTACTAGCTTATTTCTACAGACCATACCAAAACATTCAGATCCTCCTGTCTCCTCCCTCTGAAATCTATAAATTCTTCCAAGCAAATCCATAGATAAGGGGGTGAGTCGGGCCTCTGCACCGATTCTGTTTCTTACCGGCCCTGAAGTGGTGTGGGAATTTGATCACTTTATCATTTTCTCCCTGGCTTTCTCTTCAGTCTCACTCTTCTCTGCTCTCACCCTTGATTTAGCTGTTTGTCCTTTCAAGAGAACAAAGTAATTGCTCTGAATTTTACCAGGGGACGTTTTGCTGGTGGGATAAACCTGTCCAGATGTTGGCATTTACATCAGAGCTAGACGTCTAGACTTAATTTAACAGTCAGCAGAGAGAAACAGGGATTCTGGGACATGGGTAATCTCATTTTAAGGTAGATGCTGAAAAGCGCTCGGATGAACCAAGTCCTAGAAGTGCCTATTGGCTATAAAGATTGCCTGGAGCTCAAGCATAAACATCAAAAGTTAGATGAGATGAAAGAGTATGGTCCTCAAAGTGCCTAATACACAGGCACTTCAATAGTCACCGGGCTTTGGGTCTTTTGTAGTGCATGAAGTAGTATCTATGCTTGTGCTTTCCATGATGTGATCAAATAGTAATAGAAAATAAGGAAGAGGATTTTCTATTAAGTAATCACAACCCTACACTCCTTGTCTGTGAGCGGTACCCGCTGACATGCCTGAAGACAATTAGGCTTAAGCCTCAGCCTCAAGCCCAATGACTTTGGTTCATTTATTTCTGCGGCCGTCAGTGGAGGCAGATTGTCCTGTCTCAGCAAGAGGAAGAATGGCTCCACAGCAAACTCCATTCAAGGGAAGAGCTGCTTGTCTGGTTTCACCGAGCACATGCCAATAAGTTGCAGTCTTCCATAATGCTAGCTCATTTTCCCCAAAGTAATGTGAGGCAAAATACTTCACCATCTCTAAATTTATATCAACAAGGTGGATCAACTCAGTTGCCTTCAGTTCACAGCTCATCACCAGTGAGACCTCATCCTGTCCACCTTATGACGTGAGGCCACACTCAGACCCCCTCCAAATCACATCAAGAGTAGACATTGCAATTACTACCCCCACTGATGATGTAGCCAGAGACAGTGTGGCAACCCTAGATAGCAGGCTTTTAACCAAGCTTGCAATCACAAAATAGTCTCATATTTAGACAACAGAGTAATTGTAATGTCAGTATTATGACAGGCAGTAGAATAAAACTCAAAAGCCTTGCCACCTCCCTCCCCAAACCAACCATTTCTTCATGTTCTTCACACTAGAAGACAACAGCCAACCACTTGTGCAGATTCCTGCTTGTTTGTTTTCTCTAATAGCAGGGTTGACTGTCATTTTATCCATATTCCCTTTCAAATTTAGCTACATTTGCACAATGTCAGCATCTCAACAAGATTGTCAAAGGCACCAGTATCACCCATAACAGAAAAGCCTGGTTTGTTGTGAGGACTCTTGTTCCCCAAAAGCAAATCTTCCAAAGATGTCTGAGCAAAAAGGGAAGGGTTTTGTGAGCTCGCTCTAAACTACCTTCCTAATCATGTGGAAGCATCTGGGAGATTTTACACCCTGAATGTTCTTCTGCTATCTGCTCTTCTGGTACTCAACACTGCTTTAATTTAGTTTGGGTCAAAGGCCTAGTGGAGTCCAAAAATCTATCCACAATGCTGGTCGTTCTTCCTTTCAGAAAGTCTACCAGTAAGGAGTAATTTCCAAGGACTCCCTCTTTGAATTATGAACTAATATTGTTTTTCTCAGTATTCTTTTTCTTGTTCTCTAGGAACACTTATTGGCAGAAGTGTCTTTGTTTCTTAGAAGTTCATTGGCTCTCGCCATCTGTTTCTCCCATGATGTCAACACTCTCACTTTTGCCTCATCGCTAATTCCACAGCAATCAATCAGAATTGGATGCCTCAAATGTCTGATGTCCAGGAGGAATTAAGAACCAGGACAGAAAGAATATGAAGAAAAAAAAAAAGGATAATGGGAATCAAAATCAGGGAAAAACAACTGCTTAAAGTCTCTGCCTCTAAATGTGATTCTTCTTCTAAATTTCTGTATTATAGCATCGTGTTTTACAACTGTTTTAAAGTTGACCTCCAAAGAAAAGCTGTTACAGTGCATAGGCTTTATGAGGTAGATGTTTAATAACGTTTTCATAGTGGTTTTACAAAGAGTGATTTCTCTTCATTCTCATATTCCATTTCCTATAACCTGAATATCTGGAGATGGTATGAGAACTATTGACAGTACTTACATGGTAAGAAAAAGAGAATAGCACGTAGGTGGTATAAGTTGAAGGATTCATTTCTTTTTCTCTGCCTAATAAACATAGAAGAAGAATAGTATCTTTGTTAATGATCTCTCTGTGAGTTTAGACGCGAGACATCTGTTGGTTCTGAAACATACATCAAAATCGAGGAAGACCCCGATGCAAAAACTTTGTTGTTTCTAGCTAAGAAACAAGCAAACCATTCCCTTTTCCCATTTTTCTTTCTTGTCTTGACCACACAATGTCAACAAACAAACAAGGCCATAAACCCAGTTGTATTTTGACTTGGCAGGGCACCTGCAGCATGTGCTTGCTCTTATATAAAACAGAGCTTTTTAGCTGTTTTTTATTGCCCTCTCTGGTATCAAGGTGCCCACAACATTCCAGCCAGGAGCTCTCAGCTGCCTCTGGGGTTGTAACGACGCCAGAAATACCACTGCAAAAAGGAAGGCTTCCTTTCTGCACACCAGAAATAATATTTTCCACAGATCCCCAGCTTGCACAGGTTAGTGTGACCACAGGCTTCTTCCTCAGTCCCCTGTAGTGTCTACCCTGATGAAAGCATTTGGAAGCACTTTGTACGCTAAACTTCCTGGAGCCGACGGGAGGGCTCAGTATGGCGTTCTGCAATCCGAGCATCCATCTGAGCAGCCGCGTTCCTCACGAAGTCCCAGCACTGCGTATCTGCGCTAGCAATTCCTGCAAAGGGGTGCAGCTGAGCCTGATCTCAACACAGCTGAAGCGCAAGCGCTGCCAAGAACAGAGTGTGTTCAGCGCTGTTTTAAGAAGTATGGTTTGTCCTCTTCTGCGGGAGCTCTCCTTGTTCTCGTTACCTCTCTCGAGTGCCAGAGTCTCTGTGGTAAGCGTGAGACTCCTCTCTGTCCTCGCTCACAGTGAAACCTACTTGCCTCAGTTTGGAACGTCATTTAACCAGAAATTATCCCCTCTAGATGTTTGTCTGTCGTCACTGGTGGAACTGGTACATCCCTAAGCACATATCCGTATGTGTCCATCCAATTATCTCCACAAGGAACATTTCCTCCGCACTCGATAATGGAGACATCTCTCTCATAGTATCCCAGGTTTCATCTTTGGATTGTTTCATGGGTCTTTGAGTTTATCCTCTCACCTCCCCAGGAGGAGATCTCCTTTCTCTACTTCTCATGCTTGGGAATGGAGAAGAATGAGTACAAAGCTTTTTACCTGGACTATGTATTTGTCTCTTTAGTAGGATACCTTGCTTGGTGCATCAGGATGAAGAGGTTGTTCTGAACAGACCTCTAACAGATGATTTTTTTTTTTTTTTTAGTGGAAGAGGGAGGCTGTGGTGGAACTCATCTACTGTAAGCTGAGCAGAGGAAAAGAGGACTTACAGTCCTCAGAAAAATGGTATTTGAGTTTATTCCAGAAAGCGAACTGACAAGATGATCATTGTAAATATATGAAGGGGCGATGGCTGCATTACTGCACCCCTTGCACCCTCCAGGTGGGCCTTCCCAGGAGTCCAGTGCTCCCCTTGCATGGTTTCAAGCAAGACACCCATCAGTGCTGCCTTCTTCAAGCATTACATGAGCGTAGCCAACCCTTTTCAGTAATTATGGATGAACACACTGCTTCTGAAGGCTGAATCAGAGAGGGTCTCAGCAATCTGCATTTGCATCATCTGTTTCTACATATGCATACTCAGACTCTTCTCCACTTCCCTCTGTCCCTCGCCCTTGGTTTCAGCTGCCTTATCCCTCATCAGTTACTCTCCACATCTCACTTTACCCTGCAATACTCTCCACCCGTCTCCCACCATTCACTCTCACATTTCCCGGCCCTACCAGACTTAAAAGTTTAGGGCACAGATTTTTCCTCATGCGTGTGAACAACAGTGGATGGAGCAACTGCTGAAACCTTACTGGATCTGCAATATGGGCAGTGGGGTCTGTATGCACTTAACAACAAAATCTTGAGGGAAATCCTGAAGCCAAGCTAAGACGTCAGGATTTTGCTCGAAAGGCCAACAGATATGTAGATGAGAAAATAAACCCCTGGCACCAAACAAGATAAGCAGGGGATGTTGAAAGTTAGGCTGCTTGCCTAGAAGTCCTTCGTACTAATCCCTGCCTCTGGCTTTGAGGGTGACCTGGAGGGAGACTGTTAATTTGCCCTTAGGTGATGAGACAGCTTCGGGAGGAGGAGCAAGGAAGATCTTCAGCATCTCGTTTGGTTGCTTCACCTAGCCTGGCGATGGCCACTTCACTCACAGCTTCGCTGACCCAAGCGCCTGTCTCATCAAAAGAAACCAGAGTTCAGCATCTATTCTGGGAAATACAGATGGGAGGGAAGGGAAGGAGGGGAGAGACCTGTTTCCATGGTTTCAAGCTCTTTCTTTCTCTGTGTTGCTTCCCTCCTCTTCAGCAGTTAATTTCTCCAGTTTTGGGGCTCAGCCCCAGCCTGCCTCCTCCCCAAGATTTCCTGCAGCGCAGCAGGGTCTTTCACACCTTGTCATCTCCTTTGCTGAGGGACACGGCAGGGAAGCAAGCTCCTGCTCGTGCTGGAGCAGGCTCTGCCACATGTTGCACCCCATCTTTTGTTGAGTGTTCAGATTGCTGCACCTCACTGCAGCTTCCTCCTTCTCTTCAAGCTGCCCCTCACACAAACGAGATCCAGCTTCACGCCTGCCTTGGCTGCCCTGGACCATGGGGGATGTAATATCTTTGGGATAAGCCCTCATCTCCTTCCTCCTTCTCCAGGGCAGTAGGCTCTTTACAGCCCTGTTATTTCCCTCTCTTAGCTCTACTGAAAAAAAACACTCCTGGCACTCTCCTCCCAGGCGCTTGCTCGCTCTTTCCCCGCAGACCTCTTTCCTAGCAGATCCTCCCCACAGACCAGAGGCAGGTTCCCCCCTCTGGAGACTCTGTAAAGGAAAAGAGCCAGTGCAGAGAGATCTTTTGTATCGCCCTGACCCCAGGCTGAATTTTCCTGGGAATACCTCCCGCTTGCTTTTTCTAGGAAGGAATGAACGTAGAAAAGTTTTGAGTTGGGCTCATGGCTACAAGTCCAAACACAAGACAAGGGAAAGGGGACTGAAAAGCTAAGCTACCCTACCATTAAAATATGAAAAGGATTAAGATTATCTTTTTCTTAGGATATGGAGGAGAAAAGGGAAGTGGCAGTGTAAGTGGCCTGCAGTTGAACAAGCTTTGTTTGCAGAGTAAGTGGCTTTTATTCACGGTGAAGAGAACTAAGCCATGTTTACAAATAATGCTGATGGTCCAGCCCTGACTGTGCTCCAACAATGCAGCATCCCTACTCCTGGATTGCCTCAGCACTGCATCCCCAGAGGAAGGGAGAAGCAATAAATTAGAGTAGCAATCCAAAACATGACACAATTTTTGAGCAATATTTTCTTGTGCCTTGTGGTACGTAGAAGGCTGCTGTCCCCACATCCCACTGGCAATTGCTCTGGTAACAAAAATATTATTGTCTGCACTGCGATGGACAATAAAGACCCCTCAGGCTCATTGTTTCAGAGTCGGGATTTAGCCCAAGTATCCTTGCCACGCCTCGGCCTCTGAATGCTGTGATTCAATAACTTGGCTGTGGGCTAGAGAGTCGCTCCCTCCCCTCTGCAGCGTGGTGGGACGGAGAGGGTGTGAGGGCCTCGGACTGGCCTGCAAGACAAGGGGAAGCTACACCCCTGTGGCAGACGGTGCCTCAGAGCCCTCTGGGAGGAGAGTAGTTGAGAGGTGACCGGTGTTGTCTCCTTCACCCTCTTGCCCAACCCATGGCTCTGCTCCTGTGGACTCCATCCCATGTCCATGAATTCCCAGGTCCTGTGTCTTCTGAACCCTAGAGGGTACTAGAGAGCAATATTCAGCCTCCTGAGAAGCAGGCTACTTGCCTGTGGTCCTGGAGGTGTCTTTTGTGAAACTAGGAAGCAGCCGGGTGTACCTTGGAGGAGCCTTAGAGGCACCAGGGCCTAAACATCTCACTCCCTCTCCATCACTCTCTGAAGGAACCCAAGCAGGCACCATTCAGTGCAGGGAACATGCAAAGCCTAGCAAAGGATGTACTTCCTCCTGGAGTTTCAGCCTCTGGGCCCTTGGTGATGATAAAAGTGTTACCACACGCACCTGTCAGCACCACCAGACTTTAATAACCAGGATTCCCTTCGTTACCAACTTCTCTTACAAGACACGTTGCTCTGATGCCGTGGTGATGGAGACCATGCAAGAACAAGACTCAGGTAGACTAGGCAACCTGTACCCCATCTTTCCAGCTCTCCAAGGAGTGATTCCACATATCCTGGAACAGAGGAGAGCATACCCTGCTGTGAGTGCATACCCTGCCCTGCCTGGAATCATAGTGCAGAATGGGATCATCCTGAACCCATCCCATCTAGGCATTCATCCAAATTCTAAACGTTCTGCGAGTTCAGACACCAGAGTTACATTTCTGCCCCGTCTGCTTTGCCCTGTGATGAGAACAGAAGAGCAGCAGAGACTGGGTGGGAAGTAAGTCAAGAGGACCCCACCAAATGATGTCCTTGAAAATAATGACCAGTGATGGTGACTGGTTTCTTCCTCCCGGCCCATGCGTAGTGCTGACGACAGTAAAGCCCTTCTGCTTCTGGAGAAAGAAACATCTCCGATTCCCTGAGAAGCCAGAGTGACAGATGTTGGCAGTGCTGTGGAGCACACTGGCCATTTGCCAGCTTCTTGAGGTTGGCATGTTAATTATACCTGAACGTGTAGAAGATTTGAATCAGAACTAACTGCTCACAGTTACAGCTTTCTAGTTGGGCAGCAAAAGCATGCAGAATTTGGCAAAGCATGGATTAAAAGAAAAATATGCTTTCAGAGAAACAGGAGAAAGAACCTAAAGAACATCCTAAAGAACTAAAGAGTGAAAAAAAAAATGTGCCCTACTTATTTCTTAGCCATTTTAACTTGGTGGAACTGGCACACATGTTGCATGGCACAGCTAAGCCTGTCCTGGAATCTCTTTGGGCATCACTTCTTAAAGGTAAGGCTTTGTTGTTCACAACTTCCTTCCTAGCCTTGGGGAGCCATATTTCAGTGATTCCTGAAGTTGTCCCCAGGGCTCAGAGACAGGCAAAAGTGTAGTATTAGGAAGCAAAGAGGAGCACTTAGCACTTCATGTCATTTCTTCATCCTTTCTGAGTCTGATCTCCTCCTTTCCAGCAGCTGCAGGTCTTAATCTCCTCTTCTTGTCCATAGCCTCCACTGCTCAAAGTGTGGCTGTTCCCCCTGCACAGGCACAGGCTCTTCCGTCTTTCACGCTAATGGCAAATCTGATCCTGGCATCACTTGTGCCAACAGCCTGTCTAAAAGAAAGTAGTTAAGGAAAGAACAGGCTGGGGTGGGATAATTAGTTGTTTGTGGGGTAACCGATTAAAAAGCTTTTAGAAAGAGCTTGGAACAAAATTTTCACCAAGAAGGAAGGACAGGTCTCCTGACACAAGCCAGGACATGTTTCCTTTCTGTTATTTAAACTAGTGATTCAGCAGTTCTAAGTGGTCTGATTTGTTATTGGTTTTGCTGTTCAGATGAATTAGAGAACTAGGATGTCCCAGATATGTTTACAAACCTTTTCCAAGAATGCCAGACAAACCCAAGCCCTCCTATGGTCCTGCACGGCTATCAGTCAGCAGGCATTGACAATTACGTGCAGTGGAGTCCTTTGCAACACCTTATTCCCATCTTAGAAAACTAACAAAGAGTTCAGCTTCAAGGTGGAAATGGATCTGCAGACAAGTCGAACTTTTTGTATCCCTGAACAGTTCAGCAAAGCAGTCTTAATGTTCCCTTTGCCTTTCAGCATAACTGTTGCTGTCACCTTGGTATTGCCTGAGAGTTTGAAAGAAAAATGAGAGACATTATCTTGCAAAAAGTCATTTTTGAAAAAGCCACAATGATTTTCTTGTCATTTTGCAAGCAAGAAAACAAATAACACATTCTTTGCCCTTAAAATTTTAAAATTTAATCTAATGGACCATGTAAGTGCCTGGAAAAAACCAGATCACAATGTGCCTTGCCATCGTCAGGTACTTCATTCTTTCACCCTTCTAAATGTCTTTTTTAGCTGCAGAAGCACAACATATACCAAAAATCTGTGACGCTCCAGACAACCATTGACCATGCTATTTATGTACACAAAGTATAAGGCTGCAGTGATCATCTCTCTGCTATCTGACAGACCTCACTGTATGTGCAACGATTGAGGATTTACTGTTTCTCACATACATTCACCTAAAGTACCTGTTTGTGGTCACCTGGATGAATTTTGTTTGCGTCCAACACAGCTCAAGGGAGGCCGTGCCGGGAAGCATCCCGAACCCCGGCAAGCTCCCCATGCCCTGCTCCACGCAGCCATCCCCACCTGCTGGTGCAGAGCACCTGCAGGTCAGCGCACACGTGGCCCCACACAGAACATCCCACAGTCCCTGAAACCACACCACCAGCATGAGGAGAACCAGGTGGACACCAGGCAAGCTCAGTTTAAGTGCAGCCTCAGACCCAGACACAAATCCACAGGACACATCCCTTATGAAACCATGGGAGAGGCAGCAAGTACCTTGACAGTAGCAATCAAACCCCAAGTTTCCAGCAGCCCTTTAAAATTGTCAGACCTCCTGCACTAGCCCAGAGATAAAGGCACATCCAGAAGCTATTTATTGCACTTCAGGTTCTTTTTTCACTCCATAAAGAAAATAAATGTTTTGGCCATGAACACAGTCAGTTGTTTGGCTTTTGCTATGCATACATAGGGAAACTTCCTAGTAACATCTTGCACTGTCATCAAATACCATGAATTTGTTCCTTTCCACAGAGCTAGGCTCAGGCTTGAATTCTCAATTCATAGACTTTGAACTTGACTCAGGGTAACATTGTTTTAGCCGAGGTTCACAGCCTCCTAAGGCCATAGAGGGCCAGCCAGAACATCTCGTCTGGCCTCCTGCTGCCCCTGGGCCACAGATTTCAGCAGTTCAAGAGCTATACTTAGTTTCAGGAAATCTCTGCTAGCAGTATGAGGAAGATCCCCAAGATTTTTGTTCTTTGGTGAAAAGAAGGCAAGACATTTACTAGGTGTTTTTTTCTGATGCAGCTTTGACAGCAGGAGCCGCACAAAGACAGAAGTATGGTAAAATCTCCGCCACACCAGTCCTTGCACCCCATCTGGGTGAGGACAGACCAGACCATTTCCAATTGTTCTCCTGGGTCTCAATATAGGGCTCAGGATGAGGCCTCTCAAGCCAGCCATTCTGCCATTTCTGGTGCACAGTCACTGGAGCACTTCCTTGCCTCTCACCCCCACCCTCTGACACCATCCTTCCCAACTGGTGAACCCACGGGAGAAAATGACACCTGAAAAAACATTATTTCTGAAGGCCGGTTATCCACCCCTAATAAAAAAGGCTGAAATCTCTGTGTAATTGCCACGAAGAAGCAGTGTTGTAAAAGCTGAGCTCATTCATAAAGAGAAACAAAGGGCGAAGCTGTATGCAAGGAACAATTCACAGAGCACAGCTCCATCAGCTCCAGCCCTTCAAACCTTCCATGGACCTTTGCTTTGGTACCCACTTCCACAGGCTGTTCCCAGGAAACCTACATGGGAGAACAGAGGGAAAGGTGACATGATCTTCTCTGCTCAGAGGCATGAAACAGAAATGATGTGAGGAGATACTTTTTCTTGGTTTCCATTCCTAAATTCCTGTGGGAAAAATTCTTGCTGAGTCAAGCTGGTACAAAACCAGAAATTCTGCTTTGTGGGAAATTCCAGGACCTCTGTTTTTTCCCTAAATTAATCGGAAAAATCAGAAACTTTCTGCAGAATGACATTTCCAAGTATTTTTCTTGACTATTTGGAAGAAGAGATAGGACAGTCTGAGTTTTAGAAGTCACAGCTCTGTGAGACGTGTGCCGTGTATAAAACCTTTTGGACATTTCTGTGCTGCAACTCCCACAGCCACACCACACTGGAGTAAACAAGTGCAGCATCAGAGTCAGTGTCCCTAGCAGCACCAGATTGCCCTGCAGAAAACGCAGTGTCTGTGCAGGTGATGTCTGTGACCTTCCCTTCACAGACACCCCAGGCTGGAAGGAGATTCCCTTCCTTGCAGGGCCAGTTGTTGTGCCCTTCCGATATCTGTGCAAGGTGGAAGCATGTTTACGCTGCGAGTACTTTCTCCTTCCACTGTCATTACCTCTCCCACACACTGTGTGTGTTCCAGTGACGTGCAAAGGAAGTTACAGCTGACACAGGAGAGGGACAGGCTTTTAAGATGTTCCCCAGAGCCTTGAAACAAAGGCTATTACAAGGAACTGTCTGTGCTCCTTCCAGCGCAGGGAGTGCATGCACACCCACATGGCAGCTCCCGAAGCCTGAATTGCGCAATCCCGTGCAGCACCAGCGAGGCTTCGAGCAAACAGTCTCATATAGCACGCACTGAACTGAGCTCATAAGGCTGAGTAAGGGTGACTTCAGCCCTGCATCCTTTCTTCGCATCACGAAAAGGGACTAATGGTCAGCAGCAGGCAGCTGTGTGAGGATGGATGGTTTCCAGTGCAGTAGCACGTGGAAGGGCAGCCTCCAAAGCCCAGTCAGGAACTGGGGTGGGAAGAAACACACCAAGGTCCGATGCCACTCCTCTGTGCCAGAGCTGCACAGGCTTTCCCTTAGTCAAGCCAGAATCCAGCAGCGTTTTCATTAAATCAGGCAATCCCAGGACAAGGTTTCTCCAAGCGCCCAGGCACCACGGACAAAAGATGGTTTAACAGAAGTAGGATGAAAGAATTGTTCTATTAAATCCAACCAGCACCTCCTGCTTCCAGGCTGCTCTGTGGCATATTTGTAACAGCAGCATGCCGGGGAGACTGTAAACGCAGGCGTTAAGAGTTACACTACGCGCTGCTGGGGAACTTCGGTTAGTTTAGGCAGTGAATTTACCAAGGGCTGACTGGAACACAAAGGAAGTGGTGTGTGGGGGCTCTTCACTGGCAGGCAGAAACAAAAAGCATAACAAATCACTGCAAACCCCTAATGGGAATCAGAGGACAGAAGGGCTGCAAGGCATGTACATGGAGCACATGAAAAAACAAGAAGCGGAGCCTAGGAAACCAAGTAGATGGATTATTTCTTCCTGAGCTGGAGCATGAAGTTCCTGTCCTGTAAAGGTGCTGTACCCTTGCCCATGCACCAGGAGAGCAACCTGGGGCTTCTTCAGTGGACTAAAAGAGGAAATAACATAACTACAGGAAGGGATTTCAAGTTGCAGGTATTGCTGCAGGGTTACAAACACCAGCCCCGATTCTGCTGCGTGTTTCTCACAAGTGCCTTCCCCTGCTCCACCTCCAGATGTGGTTAGCTCATGTCCACTCACAGATCGCTCCTTGCAGGACCAGGGCCAGGGTTTGGGGAGTGACTGTTAGTGATGCTTAAAAGGTCTGGAAGAGAAGAGGTGTGACGCTTCTCAAAAGCTTCATCATTCTCAGTAATTCCCCCAGACAAGACACTCAAATGCCAAGTGACTTGATCACATCCCTCCTCTTTCCTTATTCCCAGATCAGGAAACAGCAGCATGCCACAGTGGTGAGAGTGACCCGTGGTTGCAAGGTTACAGGGAGCAGTGAACACCCAAGAAGCTTTCACAGAGCCATTGCAAAGGGTTCCCTACCAAAACTGAAATCAGGCAGTATAAAGAGAATAAAAGGGGGAGGAGGCATGTAGTAGAGTGACAGTTCAAAGGGATAATCTGACATGTTAGCTCCCTTTAAATACATGGGGAATGGTTTGGGCGTAAGTGAGATTCCAGTGGGCTCCAGCCTGGTGTTACTTTCTCTGCATAGGAGTGAATTCCCACTAACACCCAAAAACCGGACTCCTATAAAAATTTTCCTAGCTCCGCTACCAAACCCTACAGGGGAGGAGAAATGAAAAATAGCAGGGCTGGCAGTGCATTGCAAAACTTTCCCCAGTACTTCTACTTCAAGAGCCAGGCTTTAGAATGAGCAGGGTTTACGCCAGCAAGTTGTTCATCTTCATGGTGGAGTTAACTCGCGCGGTTTACAGTCCATTGTCGTGTCCCCCCCTCCAGTTAGCTGACTTTGCAGAAGAGCAGCTGTACCTCACTGGCTCCTCTCTGTGCTTTGGGGGGCTTATCCCACAGCTCCAAGTCCTGTGCGGAAAACGGCATGGCTCAACAGGGAGGAGAGACGTCTGGCTGACCCAGGGCAAGGAGGGGATTATAGGAAGCCTCCAGAGGACCTAGGAGCATGGGAGAGGGGCTAGCCTGCACCCTCATTGCAGAGCAGTTATGTCAGCAGCTTTGGGACTGTACTCTAGCCCATCTCCTTGGCTGGCCAGCCAGCTCAAGCCGAAAAGCAGCCCTGATTTATAGGGATGTGGGTGTGGATAAGACACAAGTTACCAGCAACACTGGAGTTATAATCGTATTAACTCTGCAGTGAACACCCACCCTAAGCAGAGAGGCCAGGGAGGCAGGGTGACTCCAAAAGAGAAACAGGACAGCCAGGCTTATAGTTCTGGTCCAGCTGTAGCCTTCCCACTCTCATTCCCTTCACTCCACACACCCAGCCGTCCCGGTGCCACCTGCACAAGGTGGGGGCAGGGCGTGGCTGTCCTTCCAGTCTACAGGACACAGGATTTCATCAGCAGGACCCCCTCCCCCTGTCCATATTGCAGCACTCAGATCACCTCCACCCCGAGACCCCGCAGCTGGTCCCAGAGCATGCAGCCAAAATGGGAGCTGTCAGCGCAATCACTGTGGGTTTCACAACCTCCTATTACCGCAGCTTCACAGTTTATTTGCTCTGTCTGCCAACATATGTGGACGCATGCTCTGTTCCTGGGGATATGTGTGTGTCATGCTACCCACCTCCCAAAGCACAGGGGAATGTCAGGCCTGTGAAAAGGTGATGTCCATGCTTTTGGCAGCTACACGTTTTGTGGTCGCTCTGTGTATCAGATGGGCATGGGAAATTCCTACTGGCAACAAGTTTCTCCCTTGGCTAATTTTTAATGGCAAAGGTTTTGTAATCACCATCCGAGCCTGAGGAGCAGAAATTCCTGAGGGGTAATTGGCTTTGTCGGTCTGTTGGGCGCACTCAGCCTTGATCTCTTCAATTACTGTACGCCTGTACCTCCTCTCTCACTGACACGCCGGTGAGGACAAGCCTGCGAGCTCCATGGATGGGTGCGTGTCTTCAAGCGGCACAACCGCCCTGGTAACTAATGCAGCGCACGAGACGTGGGGCAAGGCTAGCAAGCAACACTGCTCTCAGCTTGGTGGCAGTCACGGAAAAGATCACAGAGGAGACAGGACCCATGGGGACAGGGCGACAATGAAGTGGACCACCACTTGGTCCTCTTCTGTCACTTGGCTCAGGTTGCTGACCACCAACTTTTCCACTTGCCACCACACAAGGCACCTCATTCTCATGGCCAGCAAGGCCTTCTTCACATGGAAAACTGGTGTTGCAAACCCTCCCAATGGAGACTCAGCTTCCATTGGCAAAAAGTCTGCACATGCCAGGGTGGCTTATCCCAGATAAATTTGCTGCCATCAGAGCGGCACATTGTCTTAAGACTCCTGCCAGCATAGCTGTATCGATGGGAGGGACAGGATGACTTTTCCTTTCCTTAATTAATGGGGTTATGCAGGCAAAAATTGTTGGGAATGGACCAGGCCGATGAACCCTTAATGCTGCCTCATCAGCACGCAGCATTTAAAGGATGTGTATGACATTGAAACATGCTTTGAAGCCCCTTCGTGGGGCCCGAGAGGGCTACACATAGGCACAAATCTTCAGGCCCAACATCTGTTATATCAGATTACACACTGGGGTCTCGGGCACAACAAACAAGCCCACGTGCACCATCCTCCTCATGCACCCCAAGCCCTCATTACGGTCTGACCAGAGCATTCCTCCACACCATCTCCTGTTCACATCTGTCCCACTCGTGTCCCACCTGTCCCACATCCTGCTCCCATCCTGCTCCATCCTCCTCCCTGCAGCAAACTCTCCTCTATCACCTTTCCCCCTCCAGCCCTCAGGTCTGCCACCCTTTCCCAGCTCACCCCCAGAGCTGCTGCCCCTCTGCCAGTGGCCAGCGGGTTGTTCCCCGGCTCTGCCATCCCCGGAGTTCACCGCAGGCAACTTTCACTCCCTCGTCTCCTCTAATTGCGGTCGGCACCCCCCAGGCTGGGGAAACTCATAAATACCGTGGTCTTGTGAGGGAGTCTTCCAGCCAGTAATTGACTAAACTTTCCAGATGCGCTTCCAGCAAGAAATTAAAGAGCAATGTGACCCTTGACAAGGGCACAGGCACCCCCTCGCAACACAAACACTCTCTCCTAGGAAAGCCCCGTCCTTGCAGACGTGGGGCTGGCGGGGCCAGCAGGACCCATGGCGGCAGGAGGCACTGTGGGTGGGGGGCATAAATCAGGCCCCTGTTCCCCCCACCCCAGTCCCTTATCAGTGCTGCTCGGCATGGCAAGCACTAGGGGAGGGATGTAAGCAGGGCAGGCGCTGCTGCCGGTGGAGATAAGGGCCCCACCGGGTCAGACCCTGCTCCTCTGGGAGCCTCCAGATCCTGCAGGCTCACGGGCCCAGCCAGTGACCGTCTACCCTGCACCTCTGGGGCAGCAGGCCTGGCACGGAGGTTCCCTCCTCCTTCCCACTGACAGCACAGAGGCCTGCAGCCTAACTGTCCAGCAATTCTCTCTGCCATGGCAGCCTGCCGCTCGGCAGTCCCGGTGCCTTAACCCAAGCAGGCTGTCACTCCCCTCTCTCCTTTGTCACACGAGAAAGAGCCGCAGGGCTTAATGAAAAATAAACAAGTCCAGAGCTTTACACTCGGGGAGCGAAACAGCAGCATTGACAAATGGGCTGACAGTGTGCGCCTCTGCCAAAGCACCCCCTTCCCGGCCTCTGCCTCTAGGAGCCACACCATATCCCAGAGGACCCATCTTGCTGCGGGCCCCGGCTGCAAACCCCTTTTCGTCAACACCCAAGCAACACCATCGCTTTCCAGGTGAGCTTCTTCTCCCTCCTGAAATGCTGTGATGGGAAAGGAGGTGTAGCAGGCCCACTGGAGGCCTGAGTCTTGGCTCAGGCTCCAAAAAACATGGCACCACCTGGCAGAGCTGCCACCTCCCTGGATTCTGCAAAAGACCAAGGAATTAGGACAGCCTGGGGTGCAGGAGAGAGTCCGGGCTGGGAAGAGCAGGGAAGGAAGAGGTCCTGGACAGGGCTGCCTGCAACCCACAGCGTCTGGAGAACTCAAGGCTGGGGCCAAGGGACCGGAGGAGGCTTTGGGAGGGAAACATGCCCTTTGTCTGCCGGGCTCCTGTGTCCCCTGGCTCCCCCAGCACAATGACTGCCAGGGCAGAAATGATGGTCTCCAGCTGTAGGGCTTGCAGGCAGGCGAGGAGGATCCAGCCTGAGGGGAAGGCATCCCCTAGCACTGGTGTGGGTTGGAGAGGCAAAATTGTGTGCGCTTCAGCTCACTCCTGGCCAGCTACGGTCGGTGGCTGGGAAGCAGAGGCCAGGGTCGGTGCAGGGAGAGGAGCAAAGAGGTCCATGAGTGGCAGGACAAGGGCTCACTGGATTGGGTACGGAGGGAAATGCATGGGGAGTGCCAGTGATTCACAGCACCGTGGGCAGGCACAGATAAGTGGTTGAAAGGTCTCTCGCCCTGCTAATCCTGCTTCCCTCCGATAGCTTTAAATCCATCACTTAAAAATTCAGTGTTTCTCTGTTGGTGAGCTGGGTGGCCTACAGGATGAATGGAGCTCTTCACCCCTGGGGCAGTAGGGAGACCCCAGAAAACAGGGCCAGGAAGGTGCTGGCGTGTTAGCACGTAGCTGGGTTATAATTTACACGCATACACCATATGCTTACTCCCATTAGCATCTCAGCTTGGAAGGCACCCAGCCTTCTTTCACCCCTGAAGTAATCGGCCTCATTAGAAAGCAATCGGAGCCTGCGTGGCTATGAGTGTCTGCAAAATAGAGGTAGCCGTGCTGAGACCAAAGGCAAGCCTTGAACATCAGGCTGGCTCCCCTTTGATGGAAAGATGGTGCTTTTTACGGGGGGCAATCTCAAGCTGGCTGTTTTCCCCGAGGGAACACAGCACACAAAGACATCCCTGCTGCCATTTCAGTGACCTCAGGTGGCACGCAATAGGGATTGTTTGAGTTTGCATATTTAAAATAACACCTATGAGAGATTGCCCAAGGGTCCAGTAAGGATGAATTAGCTGGTAAGAGAGAAGTCTTTAACTACATGGCTAGTTCATGTAAGCCAGGACCTTGGAGGCATTTAAAATGGGATTGAGTCCATGCTTAAATATGGTTTTATTATTGTCACTAGCACCATTCACACTGAGACAAATACCGTCCCTCTCCTGCACCCCCCTAGGAAAGACACGACCATTTCAGAAGCCCCAAATGAACCGCAGAGGTAGGTGATATCCTCAGGGGTCAAACCAGGACTCCCAGCTATGTGGGATGGCTTTTCCTTCAGGTGGAATTGTCTCCAAGCCGCTTACCCACTCCCCCACCACTCTGCAAGGCCACAGCCCTACACTGTCCTCTCCTGTCCTTTTCCACCATGTTTCTGTCAGCTCCCTTTAATGAATGCTGTGAAGCCAGCTGCCTGCAGACAGGCCCAGCGCAGGGTCCCAGATGGAGGGCTGGGGGGAGGAGGGGTGCTGAGTCTGTATATTCTTCCAGATCTCCCCCCTCCGCACTCCTCCACGCAGAAATATCCCTGCTCCTATCAGCAGTTTTGGAGCTGACGTCCTTTGTGACGTGGGTAACATCCCGCAGGGGCAACAAGGAATGATCTCCCCCCCCGCCCCAGGCTCACCGACCCTGCCTATCCCAGCCAGAGACACCTAGCATTCGCTCCACCGCTGCCTCTCCGGGACAGTGCTGGGTGGTGTTGGCTCGCTGAAGGTCTGGCCTGGTGACATGGTAGACCCATCCAGAGAAATGCCCTTTCAAATTCCACTCTTCTGCTCACAGCAGCCAGCGTTTTCCTTCCTTTGGGCTGTAAAAGGCCATACTGATGAAAGCCCTCATATGCCCTCTTGACCAGCATTTCCAAGCACTCAAACCATGACTGCAAGTGTCGAAATGGCTGGAGCTCGAGCCCACGGTCCCTGGCTGGCGCCTCTGTCATGTCGTTACGAGGAGGACTTGGATTGCATGCAGGCACAACGGACTGCATGTAGTAGTTGCTCCAGGCAAGGAGCAAGACTCTCAAGGAACAGCCTCAAAGGTAGCCTCACCATTACACCATGTGAAAAGGTGTTTCCAGAGATTCCATTTCATTCCCTGTCCTGATTTGACCACACAGGAACCTTTGCAATAGAAAGAAGCGTGACCAGGCACTGTGGGTCCAGGACAAAGGGAATTCACTATGTGAATTCCTAAAGCGAGGTGCTGTAATCCTGTCATGTTTCGGTGGATAGGGTCAGAGCTCTCTGTCTAGATGAAGAGCTAAATTGCCTCATCAACATCAAGCTGTGGTCTCAAGTCACATGCAACCTCCACCACACTGAAACAGCTTCTGCCTGTCCTTCCTTCCCTCCCTCCTTCTCTCTCTCACTCCTTCCTTCCCTCCCTCTCCCACTCCCTCCCTTCCTTTCTTCTGCAGCATCCCTGTCACTTTGTCCCCAGAGCTCTTCTTGGCCTTGCATTAGCACCTGCAGGAGGGAACGAGCAGGGGAAGGGACACGAGGGACAGCTCTGTTTATCTCTCCCAGAGGGAATTTCTCACCTCCGCTCCGTTCTGCTCAGCTGCCCAGGAGGCAGCCCTGTCGCTAGAGACAGCGTCTGGCCTGCTGTATTGACAAAGTCACAAGAGATGTGGAGTGCACATGGAGATCAAGGCAGGGCTGACACAGGCTTTAAGCCCATTCCCACTGCTCTGCTCATCGGAGAAAGGAGGTGGGGGTGGGGGTAGCAAGGGGAGAAGCGTTGTCTTCTGCACTGTTCTGAGAGACACGAGCAAACCTTGGCCCCTCTGTTCCACCAGCCCAGCTGCTCTCAGTCGCTTACACTTCCCTGCCACGTCCCAGCCGGAGTCAGCACAGGGTTGACATCCAGGGGTATCACCTCATGACCTTAGCAGAGAGGGCAGAAATTTTTTTTTTCCCTTATATCCAAGCAACACACCAAGTTTTTGCTCCCAGACTCAACAGTGAAGCAGTCTCTTCTGGACAGGTATCCACAGAGCATATTGTCTCCTTCCTCCTTCTCTGCTCTCCTATTGCACAGTTCCTCATCTGGATAATTCCTCATTCAGATGCTTATCCACCGAGTTTGGCATCAACCCTTAGATCTGAGCACTTTGCCCACGATGCTGCTGCACCCCTGTTTGCAAAGGATCACGATGATGTGCACTGTACCTGCCTGGCAGAGGAGGGCAAGTTAGCATTTGCCTGGCAGTTTTCGCACTCAGCCGGTTCCCAGTGCTCATCTGTGCCTCTGTTTAACATGGAGCTCACCATCCGGGAGGGGTTTGCCAGTTTCCAGAGCCTGGGACCAGAACCGTTGCCAACACCGCCAGCAGCAAAAGGAAAGCCCTGCTCCGAGTGTCCCCTCCCTGCACCCTCCCAAACATCCCGGCTCTGTCGCCTTCCCCTCATTGCTCCCCAGACACTCCCCCCGCCATTCCCCAGCCTTCCCTTACTGCTCCCTTCAGCTAGGTGGGAAACTTAGGCTTGTTCAGTACACTCAGGAAAAGCCCCCCCTTGCATTGCACTGCCCCCAAGCACTTTGTGCTCTGGTGGCTGGGTGCTGAGACCTGAGAAGAGGTCAGCGGAGCCTGGTGGCCCCCTGGGACTGAGCACACATCCCCAACCCTCCACGACCGCACTGAGTTCGAGCCAGGATCAGACACAGGGTAGCCGGCCTCGCAAAGCTCACTCATCAGGCTTTGCAGAGGGCTGCTGTGGCCAAGGTTGGCTGTGACGGTTTGGCAGATGGGATGAGTTAGCAACAGTACTTCAAGGCCAGTATGACAGTGGCTACACTTCCTAGTATAGAAATGTTGCTTTAAAAAAATCACCCCGTACCCCTGCATGTCTCAGTTCCACTGTGAGACTGACAATAATGAAGGCCAGCTTAGCCTGAAATAGCTGGATTTTTAATGGTGCTGAACTCCGACTGAGGACAATAGTGAATCCCAACCCCCTGAGGGGCAGCAGAAGGGGTGCTGAAAAGCTGGCCGGCAGCTATGCCACTGCCAGCAGCCCCAGACGCTCAACGATGTGGCTGCGGGACGCCTCACCAGGAGGGAAGAACGAGTAGGACTTCCCCTTCCCTGACGCTCTGTCTCCACCTTTGCGTTGCAAAAACAAAGAGGTTTGGGTGTGATCCCGCCCTGCGCCCAGCAGCAGCTTCGGCGGTTGCGTGTGCAACGTGCCCGCTCCTAGTGCTGCTCATGGAGGAGGAGGATGTCTGTGCCCTGGGCACGTTCCTCAGCCCCTGAAGGCATCATGCTTCTCCCTCTCCAAAGTACACACGCCTGCACCACCGCCCCCCTTGTCGGCACTGGATTGCTTGCTGGAGACTTTTCCATGCTGTAAGCCAGGCTGGAGGAGGAAGGCCTGGCTCTTCCCAAGGTGCCCAGCCGCCTCCTAACATGAAATCACGGAGCCGATCGATGCAGATGAGCACGTAGGGCGGTGGGAGGGACGGTGTGTGCTGTCCCAGCCTGACTAAAAGAGCTTATAGTTTAAAGCTAAACCTGGCCTGACCTCCTCTGGGATCGCCCCAGGGATCTGGGCTCTTCTGCTCCAGCTTTGCTTTTCTCATTTTATTGTTTTGACCTTTATAGCAATATCCAAGCAAACCCCTCAGGCTAAAAATCTAGGGGCTGCAGTTTTCTTCAGTGGTCAGTGGAAGTCAAGAACAAGGAGAGACGCGTACTACTTCACCCTGACACTCAAAGCGGCACATACAGGGTCCAGGATCCCACCACCAAAAACTGGAGGGAGGGTCACATCTGTACAATGAAAGTCACGAGGTGTCAGAAGGAGAAAAAAGGAGCAACGAAGGAGAAATCCCCTGATGCCACTCACGCAAGTGTCCCAACTCAAAGCCGCTCCCAGGGCAAACTGGGAAGACCCCAGGCCAGGAGGAACCCAGCTACAGTAGCGTCTCCATCCCATTTGGCTCGCATGCTGGGAAGAGGAGCCTGTGGTAAGCAGGCTGGCAAAGCCTGCCAGAGCCAAGCTATACAGTAACGTTAGCTGTCAGGAGCAGAGCCTCTGGGCTGTTCTGTCTAGGTTTCTGGTGGTGGTTTTTTTCAGTGGTTTTCTTTTTTTTTGAAGTCTTACTCTGCTTTTTACTCCAGGCTCTGGCAAGCATTCTGGACAGCCTGGTAACTCTGTGCTAAGTTTGGCCTGAAAGCATATAATTCTAATGAGAATAGAAAGACCTGACTCTCTCCAGGAGCTCCTAGCTAGGCTTCAAAGGATCCAGGACTTAGTGAGCGTTTTTGAAACCCATCCATGACTTCTGGCCCACTTTCTGATCACTGCCGAGGAGGGAAGGCTGCGTGCACGCCTGGGAAGGGGCACAGGGCTGGAAGAGGAAAGCAGGGGATGTTCAAAGGGTGGGAGAGGAGGGGGTCTGTGCACAGCACAGGACAGGCTGCGGGGAGCTCGTGTGCCAAGAGAGGGCCAGGAGGAGCAGGAAGGATCTGCACGAGTTTCATTCCCGTTGCTGAAGGGGGTGCAGATGGCACGGTGGGGATGAGGGGGTGGGAGGGCAACAAATAGAGGTGCAGAGCTGGGGAGGCAGGGCTGGGTGTCAAGGAAGGCGTACAGGTAGGAGGGGACCGGAAAAGACAGCCTGGGAGCGCAGACATAAGCCTGCATGGATGTCCATATGCATGCCGAGCTGGGGCTCCTGTTTCTTTGTCTGCCCACTTAGCACCAACCCCCTGGACCTTGTAATACTGTAAACACCTGTCCCAAAGGAAAGTGCTTCCTAGGGCTGGAAAGGCTCCAGGACAGTTCTCTCATCCCAAACACTTCCCACCTTACATTGGGTTTTCTGCCTGTGTCAGAGGGGAGCAAATAGGCGTTTGTTTCAGCAGGGACACTGCTCTGTGCAGAGACAGGTAGGGGATGAAAATGTCCACAGCCACTACCAACACAACACAGGGGCCCTTGAAACTTTTGGAGGGTTCCTCTCCGCCACCACCCTGGCAGGGAAGAGAAATGCTGTGTACTTTAGCAGGGATACTTGAGGCTAAGGAGTACAGAGGGGCCATGCACGATGGAAAAGTAACACTCCCACACAGGTGCTAGTACAGGCTCAGGATATGAGGTAAACTGAGGCAAAGGGGAAAATGGAGAGTCAGGAATGCAAGTCCAATCTAGCCACGGGAGAGAAAATAGCGGAGCCCCAGTGTGCATCCCTCCTCTCCTGTCAGATCATGGACATGCTACTGATGATGCTACTTTTCAACCAGGCGGTTGAAAGTCTAGGGCTACACCAAGAAGGATGTGTGCCACATTGTTAATGTGGAGCGGGGCTATCGTCCCCATAGGCAGCTCTGACGCTTTAATGCCTGATCTCTCATGGATTTATACACATCTGGCTATTCCCTTGCTGGAGTACCTACGTGGAAAGCCAACAACTGCAATGCATTCAGCAGACTGCAGAGACGCTCACCTGCCTGCCAGCTGCTTGCTGCTGTTCTCACAACTTGCTTCATCGCTCCCTCCTTGTGAACATCAGCCTTTTCGACACCAGTCAGCAGCAGTCGAGGCTGTTACTGAATGACTTGCTCCACAGGAGCTGCTTGCCCAGAAATACAGAGGCAACAGCCTGTCTTCTCCACTCTCTGTGAGTCCCAGGCTGCATCCCTGGAGAGAACACAGCCCCACAACTCATTCCCCACCTCCTGGCAGCAGCAAGGGGGGTGGCAGCCTCTCATCCCATGTGCAAGCGCTGCCGCACTCGGTGCTTAGAGACAGGGAGGTCAGGACGTACCATCGGTCTGCACCCCAGATCGTAACCCCCCAGGCGTGCACACACACGCACAGAGCACACATGCTCTTAGCCTGGGCCCAAGCAGAGCCTCCAATGCAGATGTGCTCTCCTACCCAGCACTCACAGACAATGGAAATGGCCTTATTAAAGAAGCTGTAGACAGAATGAATCACGGCTTCCTGAGGCCCAGTCTCTGGGCCCTTCCCAAAGAGATGAGGTTGGCAAAAAGCAACCAGCCTCTTGTCCAGAGCCACCTGTTAGCTTTATCCAGCACCAGGAGGAAAAACTCCACTCGCCACTCCAAGATCAGGCGAAAGACCAGGGAAAGGAGTGCCAAGGAAAAGCACTCCAGTGAGATGGTGAAGAAGCCCCAGGTCCACAGAGCGGGCTGCTGGGGAACAGCCCACACAGGAGCCACAGATGTCAAGGGATAGAGGCAAAGGTAATGTTGTAGCAGTGAGAGAAAACAGAACTCTAGGGAGTAAAGCACCCCCAACGTTTTCCCTGCGATGCAGAGGTGACTGCGTCTTGCTCTGGGCTGCTCTGTTCCGTCCTAGAGAATGTTAGAACTAGCACCTATTTGACTTGTCTTTCCCAGTCCTGGTTTCAATTGCCTGTAACTTGCCACTTTCACCACTTGGGCTGACATTTTCCAGACCAGGCATCTGCCTTAGCCCGTTAAAAGAAAAAGAATGAATTTTTTTTTTTTAAAAAAAGACCTTTGCATATTTAGGGATTTTGACTGTTTTCAGAATATGAGGAAGCATAAAAGGTTATTCTGTCCATGCTAAAAAAACAGTGCTTATAACTGGTTAACTGAGAGTTTACAGTTTAAAGCAAGAACTTGAAATTAGGCAAGGGAAGTGGCTAGCTGCCAAGAATATGTCTCTGCTGTCCCCAGAAAAAATATCCCTGAATTTTGATCCAGTTATGAGCTCGATACACAGAACAGATTTAGCAGAGTTGGCGGCTCCATGCTGCAAAGTTTCTGCCCGAAGTGATTGTGTTGTATGTCCACATGTAGCTCCCAAGTGCCGAACCGAACCAGTCCTACACTGCAACGTCTGCATCTCTCCATCTCAGTGTGTTTGGGGTGGGGGGCATTGATGGAAATTTTACTTTCTCTGCAGAACATAAGCATTTGCCTTGTAAAATCTTGCTGAATCACCCAGTCCCCATTGCCAAATATTAACTGAAAACACTTGCCAGGCCTACCCTAACTTCATTTGCTTCACGCACCTTTTGATTCCTGCCGTGACCAAGTGTCCCACAAACAGTTCTGGTTTCCTTCCCTAGAGAAGCCTAAGTCATGCCCACCATTCCTGAGATGCATGCAAGTCAGAAAAACCTATATGAAAATGTAATGTGATGGTATATCGATAGTATCTGATCTCCTCATGCACCAGGGAGTTAAATCCTAGATGCAAATACAACCTTAATTCCATCACTTCCTCACTGGGGAGGTTTGATAATATTTTTAACCTCTATTGCTATGTAGGCTCTTACAGCACTTTCCTCTCTGAAGTTTCTAAGCTGGCCCTAAGCAATATTGATCCTGCCTCTGAGACTTCGGCCTCTGATTCTTTTACCCTGCACCAAGGAGAGGAATTGGGGCATTTTGAAGGCTCCTATCTCGGGTGTTACATTTTTGGGTATATGTGGCAGAGTGGGGAGCACAGCCCACAAAAGTCCACTCCCAGAAGAGCTGGGCATAGCACAGCAAGCCCAGACACCAACACACCCTTGGTGCTTCTCGGCTCTGGACAGGAAGGCTGGCTAAAGGAAGGCCACAGCATTTTTCACCAAGGGCTACTGAGCTGCATCGTTCAGGTTATTTGGAGGTCCAGATTTCCAGATTCAGTTTTCATGTCAGCAGTCCCGAAAGCAGAAAGCAGCATAAACCACAGCGGTAATGTACATCGCACCTTTCATACCAGGACCCCCAGGCACTTTGGGAGTATCAGTTTCCCCTTTCAACAGACCAGAGCAACCGGGTAATAATTATTACTTTTTCCTTTTGTAGAGAAGAAACAGACATTGAACATGAGGCAAATTTCCCACAGACAACAGATAAGTCTTATGCAGAGTTGTGAGAAGAACCCAGGTGTCCTGACTCCCTTCTCCCTGCTCTAGCCGTGACAGTGGGCTGGAATAGCAAATGCCTCATACAGAAAATAATAACACAGGACTGTTGCCTTACAGAAATGCTGCACCCTTTGATCTTAGCCAAGGCATTTGTGTCCACATCTTCCTTGTTCTGCTAAATATTTATTCATAACTATGCCTAGCCACACTGATAGTGATAGATATAGCAAAGGGAGATGGAGGGGAAAAGAATCATGATCCAGCGTGATGGGTATTCATGGGGTGGGAGATGGAATAGGAGTGTTTTCCTCTCCTTCCCTCTTCATTAGCATGGCAAGGTTTGTAGGGAGATTAGTGGGGTTTTTTGATCAGCCCAACTGACGTATTTGGGAAAAGATAGACAAGCTGTCAGGAGCTTGAGCTCTCCTTTAGGCCTTAAAGAGACACATCAAATCTCAGGCTAAGTACAGACTGTAAACAAGCATTCCAAGTTTAACTTCAGCGTGTCAATCAGCTAGCTGTTTTGAAGGAAAGGGGGTTGTTAGTGCATCCACAGCAGTAGGAAATATTAGCAGGGGAGAGGGGTAAAGCTGTTACTTTCCTTATAATAAGTAGAGGCCAAAGTTCTTTCCAGGCAAATAGCAAGGGATTAGTGGAAGGGTGGAGATCTGGGGGAAACTGTAAAACCAGTATTGGTGCTGCATCCTTGGTTTCTAGCATCCATTAAAGTCACAGATTTTAATTCCCTACTCATCTTTTGACCGTGTTTCCTAGGTTTGCCATAAGGATCAAGCATGACAGCGTGGCTTTGTTCTGCGAACGGTGCTCTCCTTCCTGTGTATGACTGTTTCCGTCAGGTACCAATGCCCCCATGTGGGTTCCCTCATGGCACAGTGGTGAGCTAACTTCCCTGAGGACACGGGGCATGCTGGGGGACATGTGCCACGTTCTCCATGCCACTGTGGTGGCTTGGGGACATCTTAGTGATCTACCGGCTGCTACTCAGAGTCTTACTCCAGGGTGACAATGTCTTGTTGTGCCATGTAAAATCCCCAGCATGGACTGCTTCTTCCCAGCCTGCGTTAATGCTACCACCACCCAACGCTTCATCCCTGTCTTTTGATGACTGGTATTGCCCCTCCGTGTCCTCCCCTGAGAAGTGGCATAGGACTGGGAGCTCCCTGCAACACAGGCCTTGCCCTGTGCAGGCTGTCCAGCCTCTCTGCATGGGTTACAAATGGTTATCCTGACACAGGCAGGGCCATGCTCACCCTCAGCCTGCCCTGAGCACCAGGAGCTGCCATCACAGCGACCACACTTTGTTACTCTGGATGCTGTCAGCCAGGATGGTTATGTAGGAGGCATGGGGCAATTTCTGAGGATGAAAGAGGTGGGATCAGAAGGGCCTTCCCTCCAGCCTGGGGAACAGGGTCAGAATAATACACTTTTCCGAGACCCCACCACATAATGCATTACAGAGTCATTCCTTCCTGCTGCATCTCGCCCTGTTTCAGACATCTCTTTCTGACTCTCACATCCCTCTCTCTCTTTCAATCTCTGCTGTTTGTTCTACAAAACTATTCACCAGATAATTCCCACAGACGGCTCCCGGGCATCAGTTCACTCATGAACAGCTCTGTGTAAGTCTGCTTGAAATACCAGCTGCCGTGGGATCCTTCTGTCCCTTGCCATGAGAGGGATCCTTTGGAAGGTGCAGATATGCTCAACTACAAACTCCAAAACGGTTTCCTGAGGCCACTTTCTTGTCTGATGTTCGTGCCCCTTTGGAGCACAGTGAATGCTCAAGGGAACCACCATGTCCAAAAGGACTTTGCTAAATGAATAGCTATAGATCAGCTTAACCAGGGATGCAAACATCTCTGGGCAGTTTTGACAGTAGGCCCAGTGACAGCTCACCCTCCAGCAGGCTTTTTCAAAGTTTCCATGCCCCTGCTAAATTAAAGGAGGTGGATAAATCAGAATCTCACTGTTTGCTCCATCCTTTTTTCCATGCTTTTCTCCTTGAACACAAACCGACCAAAGCCTTTGCTTGGGCCCATCCCCAACACCACAGCTGAACCCTACTCCAGTGGAGATCGCATTGGAAGGCATTTCTCAGGGTGACGGGCCGGCTTTCCTCCGAAGAGGGACTTAAAACAAAACAACCAAAGCCACTCAATTAGAGTTTGGGGCTTAGAAGGCTCTTTATCTCATGAAAAAAAAAAAAAAAAGAGATTAAAGCCCTCTGATAATTTATAAAGTGCTTAAAAGTTTAAGGGGAATTGGGCTATTATCTGAACTATCAGATAACATGAGGCACGCAAAGACCACGCACAAGGCAGCCCCAGGGTG
Source organism: Eurypyga helias (assembly GCF_000690775.1). Lineage (NCBI taxonomy): Eukaryota > Metazoa > Chordata > Aves > Eurypygiformes > Eurypygidae > Eurypyga > Eurypyga helias. The sequence continues at coordinate 42,726 of NW_010250334.1, forward strand.
CAGTCACTTCATCGCAGAGAGCTTGTGTTTCCAACCATGGATCTGATCCCAGTCCCTGAAATTAATAGCCAGACTCTCAGGCTCTCATGGACTAGTAGCCAGGCCAGTCTGACATGTCCCTATGGCTGAGGCATGCAGTCACGTAACTCTCGCTTAGAAAGTCCTTGGGTGTCTTCACTTAGTGGTGCCTGACAGCTCCTGTGGTGAGATGGGCTGGATGTCCCAGATGCCTTTGAGTGAACATCCTGGTGTTGAGGGCTTCTGCCACCACACCGATGGCCAGTGCTTACTTAATGAAGGTGTGCGGTGTGCTCAGCATGCCCTAAGCAATATATAGTTGGCCCGAGTGCTCTCAGAAGCTTGCCCAACCTGTTTTCATTTGAGTTGGTATTTCAAACAGCCAGTTATTATTTGGGTGGCTAAGGCCATCATTCATTACTCTCCTGGTAGACTTTTGCTGTCTTCCCAGCACTCTCTCTGTTCATTATCCACTTTGGCCACTGCTGACAATGGTGTCCCAGCAGGCTGAGACCACCATCGAACAATGGAGGGAGGAACGTGTGTGGGACACAGAGTGTGCCCTGGAGCTGGCCCTGGATGCTGGAACTCGCTCCTGCAGGAGACGGGGACTCCCAGGCTCATGGCGAAATGCCAAGCTCAGCTATTCCTCAGCACGGCCCACACATAAAGGAAACAAGTTGCCCTTTGAACAACAAAGCTAACAAAGCCTGGGGTTCCTGGAAAAAAGGGGGTGTCCTTTGTCCCCAGGCATCTTCTCCTCACCTGCTGCATTAACCCTTGCCCCCCAATACTCAAGAGACAGCAGTGGTGAGCACAACCTAGAGCTAGACACTGGCTGGAGGTCAGGTCAGGCTCACATGTGGTGACAGTGCGGCCAGACGATGTCTAACAGAAGGTACAACAGGCTGGGTTCTCCCTCTCTGTCCTTCGGAAGTCACTGGTTTGCATCATTTCATCTACTCTGACAGCCACAAAGTCAGTGTTTTTGAAACTTCTACTGCTCTTTCAGATGTGGTTGAAACTGGCTGACATGTTGCAGTTACTTGAAGAGGGAAGGATGGACAGCCAAACAGGCATTGTTTCCTTCAGAAAACGGGCTTTAAAAATACCCTGCAGATAAACCAGACTTTCTTCCCCTGTGCTGACCCTCAGTTAAAGCGTGCACTTCACCCAGCAGATAAAAAATCCTAACCCCAGTCGTCCTAGTATGCAGACAGAGCCACCAAGCCCAGCCCAACCTCACTTGACCAAACTCCTCACTCTCACGAGTGAATGAATCAAAAACTCCACCTTGCATCTGCTTTGCTGGCAGCCCATAAGAGGATCAAAATGTTCCCAAACAAATGCATTATTCAATTTGTTTGCCAAATACTCACTTGTTTTGCAGGGCCTTTTTGCAGCCTTTCAAGGCCAAGTTGAAGATGAAGGTTATCTCTGGAGATTTTGGTGAATCACTCAGGGAGACAGGGCTTTGTCGACTAGCTAAAGCTCCTGACTCCTCTTCCCAGCTCTCCCCAGGACCTTCCACACAATCTTAGAGAAAAAATTCCCTCTCTCACAGTTTGTCTGTCTACTTCATTTGAACTGTTTTCTCTTTGGGGAGGAGGTTGGCATGAGTGAAGATTTTACCAGCAGTTCCAGAATGGAACCCTGAACTTGACAGACAGGCCACTGCAACACTAATAGCACACAATAGCAGATAAAGATTTGCAAGTCTTCATTTCTAGAGAAATACATGCAAAGAAATAAGTATGTAGTATATATCCAAGGGAACGCATACATATATATATACATATAAAATGCTCACACGTATAAGGAACCCAATATAAAGGGTGGGAATTGATGTATTTAAGCCTTAAGAAGTCACTCTGAAAATGCCCGGCAACATTTGGTCCATTCATTGGTACTGGCAGCATCCAGGGGACATGGGAAACTGGTAGCAATTAGTGAGATGTACCGCATAGCCAGCCCTGTCTGACACTTCCATGCAGCCAGGTAAGGCTCTCTACAGGTGCCACTGAGGGTCAGCCAACAGATCTCATCTGCTGAAGAGGATTTTTTGTGTGTACATCGACCATGGGCCTGTGCAGTGCCAAGCATGGGAGCCACTGTGAGATGGAGGTTTTCAAAACACTTCAGGACTTGTGAAGCATTAGAACATTTTTGGGGGTTGTGCTGTGGTTTGTCCTTTGGTTTAGGACACCATCAGAACGGGCCAAGAATACTTTAGCGTGACAAAGTTCTCATTCGCATGGCCGGCATGCTAACATCCTCATTCTTACCTTGCATGTCTGTCAAGTGTAAGCAAAGTATCTATTAATTGTGTCTGACTGAATTTCAGCTGCTCTTTTAAAAGGTCATTGATATAAATTTAGACAATAGCCAAGAAGAGGCTGAATTCCAGTGGAGAACACAAAAGGCGTTCTCCTGAGTTGCTGATTTAATAAGGAAGAGTTGAATACACTCCTGTTTAGAAAGGCCCGCCAAATACTTTGAAGTTTTCTGCTTGAGTGGAAATTGGAATTCACTTTGGCCGCGCTTTCACCCTCTGTGTGCTCACCTCCCTGTGCTGCCCCAGCCAAAGACTTTTACTGCAGGGAACATCTGCAAGAATAGCAAGGTATGCTGCTAGCTTTTTGTGGGAAATCCTGTTTCCAGTAGGTATCTCTTTCCAAGTATGAGGCTCATCCTCCAAGGCCAACAACAAGAGGTGATGCGTGAGACTCAACATCCAAGACCATAAATGAGGTGATCAACGTGTCCCACTATAATGAAGTTAACTCTTATTTTGAAGCATTTGCAAGAAAAAAACTTCTGAGAGTTCATCAGGAGGCACTTGAGATGACAAATAATCAATCATAAACTCATGGCCTGCTTCAGAACATGACCAGAGCTGAAATGCCCCAAATACATGATTGGAAGTGTTACTCACTTGGTTGCAGGCATGACTCCTCAGGTCCACACTGTAACCAGAAATTTAGCCAAAACCTCACCAAGTTGGCCCTAGCTGCCAACTCTGAGTCCCCTTTGCTTAGTCAAGTCCTCTGTGCAATACACACTTCCTGCCCTATCCCTTGCCAAAGTCCCACTCATCTGCAGCTCACCCCCCAGCAGCAGATGGAAAACATCCACAGCAAGAACCAATGGGAAAAACCAGCTCCGGTTGGCTCCTTACCCCTCTGCATGCACCAAAAGCACTGAGCTCTGCTGGCTCCCTATCCCATAGAGCGCTGCCATCTCTCCTTTCTATTTTAACTGCCTCACATAAGGAGTGGAAAATTCTGCAAGGGAATTAAGCTGCCGGGAATGCTGGTAGGCACTGAGCTGTGAATAACCTCCCACTTGCCTGAGTCGCAAGAAACGCACTACTGAGGGAAGCAAGGCAGACCAGTGCCACAATGGGACACGGGGACAGATGTCCCGCTGTCATCACTCTGACTCAGATGCCATAAAAAACAATACCCTGTGCATTATATTTATTATATACCTTTATAAGAGCCCCAGGCAGTAACATGTGCCAGGGTCTGTGCCACGTTACACCTTTGCAGCAGCTCCATACACAAGGTACAACTAGGCACTGCTCACTCCCTGGTAGAGTATCTCATGGAGCAGCATGCTAAAATTTCCTAAGTGCTATGTGTCCTCAGCACATGAACAAATGCCACGTGCTTAACTCACCTGAGTAGGGAGACTGTGCATTATCACAACTGCCATAATCACAGCTTCATATCTCTGACATGATAACAGACAGTTTCTATTACGCAAACTGCACCAGGTAGGTCCGAGCAACCCGCAGCATGGCATCACTGGCATTCTAGGAACGACTCCACTCCTCTGCTGCCAAAACACAGCACCTGCAGCACATCCCAGCGTGGTGGCACACAGATGGGGAGCTACAACTACCAGGAAGCACCTTCCTACAGCAACGTGGGGTGCCTTTCACGGCTGGCCAGGAGCGTTTTTCGGAGGGATACCATGAAGCCCTGCTGCAGAAGGCCAGCGGCTGGGTGGCTGTGGAGCAGCTCAAACAAGGCCTAGCACCACCCAGGGTGCCTGCTGCTCATATAAAACAGCTAATAAAGCTGGTTATCATCCAGGCAACCCCTGCATTAGGTGTCAGTGGCCATGTGGAGGACTCCTCAAAACAATATACATGCCAGCTTTGCTGCCCAGGATGAGGAATGTAACATAGGAACTCAGCAGTTGGGTTTTGTTGGTGCTTTAACAGACACCTAGCGACAAACTCAAAGCTATATTCAAAAGGCACTTAAGCACATGTGGATTAAAGTTAAGCGTGTGTTTGTGGGCTGTCCTAGATCATATCCATTGCAATCTCCGGGCCTGTGTCTGAGGAGACTTTGTTGGCGGAAGGCGTCTTCTGATAGAAAATGCCACCTACTGAGAACACGCTCTCACTGGGGTCTCCATACCTAATGGAGTGACATACTAAACTGAGGGAGACAGGGAATTACCCCTGTAGGTGCAGAGGCTCCAAGCATTTTTGCTCATGTTCACCAGCAAAAGAAACGAGCTCATACAGCTGCACTGTTCTCTCAGATTTTTCTGAACCACGACAAGAGCCTAGAAGAGGCTAAGAGAGGAGGAGACAGACTCACATCTCTGCTCAGTGAGGACACGTCCTCATTCCTTAGGGTGAGAATCTACCACAGTGTATTTATTTGCAGCCAAAAGCATGAGAGGCAGGTAGGCCTCAGTGAAAAATTAATCCAAGGAAATTGTTAATATGCAAGAACCAGGGGCATCAAGTGAAAGCAGGTAGGTGCGCTGTGGAAGTCTTTGCCACAGGATGCTGTGGGTACTAGAATTTTACAGGTTTTCAAGAAAACAGCAAGACAAATGTATGGGGGGATGGGGGAGCGGAATCAGCAAAGATACTAGGTCTGCCTCAGAAAGCCCCCAAAGTACAAACTCTGGGAGGCTGGGGAACATTTGAGAAATGTATCACCATACATTTGCCTTCAAACTCTGCTCTTTGTTGTACATGCGCTATCAGCCATCATTGGAGTCAGGCTGCTGGGCTCCCTGAACCCTTGCTCTGACACGGCACAGCTGTTCCTCCCCTGTGTGCATGCACTTTTCGCTTGGTGAGGGCAGAAAGGAGCAGCAGACTCCCAGCGGTCAGTGCCAGAGGGAACACCAAAACCTTGGAACTCCCTCCCGTAGCTGATTCTGCATGACCAGGGATAGGTATTTTGTTCAAAATGAGATTGGGCAGAGAGTTGAATCTGGGCATCTCTCGAACTGTTTCCCTAGGCACAAACACTAGCATGTGTCCCTCATATTCCAGCTCTGAAAAAATGTAATTTTCAGTCTGAAAATCATATTTCACATACAAAAAATGGAAATCTGACACAACACTCTCTCTGCCAGAATAGCTGAAATATTGTGGCTTTGTCCCAACACAGACTGTGAGCTAATTAGGAAGCTTTGAAAGTCATTCCCAAACAGAATTGCTTTCCTCTGGTTATCTACCATGGCAGCCTCACTCCAGAAATACTCAAATCTATCAAAAAAAGACAAGGACGTGTATGAGCAATTCATAAATGTTTCTGGAAAAGAATAGCACAGTCTATTTTACACAAAAGGAGGAGCTTGGCTATGTTTAGAAGTTGAAGTTCTGAAAAGTGCCCAAGCTCTCTCTTTCCAACCCTGTAGTAGGAAATGCCAAAGGGCAAAGGGACAAGCAGTGCTATGGGGAAGCTGGCAGAGGGTCTGGGCTCCCCTCCCCATATCAGTGGCAGGAGGAAACATCGCTGATCAAAAAGCGCACCAGAAAGACCATAAACCAACATTCTAACACAGTAAAGGCAATCCCAGGCACCCAAAAGCACAAATCAGGCTCAAAATCTTCATGAGCTCTGTTTAAAAATGAGAAATTAAAACCCAACCTGGTAAGCTGAAGTTTTCATGTCTGCCACTGAGCCTTTAATCCCTCAGAGTTCACAGTCCCAAGCTTTTCTTGATGACTCTTAGGGCTGGAAATGTATTTAAAGAAAAACAAATGTGTGAAAATTAAACTGAATTAGGTGGGAGTGTGTGCTCTGATTTAGGTTTTGCTGTGGCCATTTTGAAATCCTTGCTGTTACGAGCAGAGCAGCTCCTACCTAAGGAAGAATTTGGCCTAAATATCTATCCTGAAAAAGACTTCAAAAAATACCAAGGTCATGGAAGAACAAGGCCAAGGATCCATCCACGACTATCAACACAAGAATCAAATTCTGAAAAAAAAAAAAAAGAGAAACTTGATATGGGTCTCTCTAAAAAAAAAAAAAACCACCACCACACAGGCAGTAGCATGAAACAGTGGAGGCAAATTTTCTTAATTAATTGCTGAGTAAATCCACTCAAGTGGCTTACGAGCAGAATAGCTTGCCGAGTGTTAGGAAAAATATGAAAGAATAATGTTAGCTGGTTTTGCAACACAGAAAAAGAAAAAAACTTACAAAGAGCTGCTGCTCTGTATGGACAGTTCCTGACATTCGCAGTCATTACTGAATGATTAAGTTACCAACTCATTAGGGGTTATTTACATTGTTTACAAGCATGTGACTAATTACACAATGAAAATGCTGAAACATAATCACCTAATAACAGCATATGGCTGTGGCGGAGATGAATTGGGTGAGTGGGGAGATCCTGCCCCAGTGTTGCCAGCAAGCCCCAGCCCGCCCTGATCATGGGACGCTCAGAGTGCTCCTTCCCCACCTCCCACGAGCAGCAAGTCCAGAAGAGGCAAAAAGAAATTTGCAGGGGCACTGGCTTTAGAGAGAGCGGCCACAGTCCAGAGAGAAAGCAAGGAGGGCTGCACACGTATCCTCATGGTGGAACGTGGGTGAGAGGCCCCGCACAGAGCCTCGATCCTGGTGCCACCAACATGGAGGGAGGGATCAGGACAAGTGGTATTTGGGAGTGGTTCTCACTCTGTCCAGAGGCAAATTCCAACCCAAGAAAATTCGATTCTGATGAAAGGTGTTTGACAGGCAGCCTTGAAGACTGAAGGTTTCAACATCTAAAGAACTGGCAAATGGAACAATTCCCTTTGTCCAGAGCAGAGCCTCCACCCTGACCTCACAGGGGGACTTTGAGGAAGAACCTTATCTCCAAACACCCCATGAATGTCTTCTGCAGCAGCAGCAGATTTTCCTCATGTAGAAACTTGTCCTCTTGGACCAAGTCTCTAGCAATGTTGAATCTGACATGATGCATCACTGTAGGGGCTTGGCATGTCCAGGGTTGACGTAAATACCTCCCCGAAATGTCCTGTCGCCAGTGAGGCTTATCATGGGGGAGTCGGCTTGCCCTTATACTCTTATATTCAGGCTACACAGCTTTACTTCCCAGATAAATTCAAGTTACATTAACAAATTAACTTCTTATAATGCCATGTCTCCCACTCCAGATAGGCTTCTCCTAACTACTTCGTCGTTTAAAAACAAACAGGCTGACATGGGCCTGACTTAACCAATGTCTCAGGGTAAAGGGTTGTCTCAAGGATGGTAAGGAGGGACAGTCCTGATGTAGGCCTAGCTCCACGCTGATACCAAGTTACAGCACAGAAGCTCTGCAGATGCTGTAAGATGTTCCGTTTGCAGAAAAACCCCTAGCAGGAGGAACATCCACCTAAAGCTCACAGGGATGTGAGCTCTTCCAGCCCAGCTGGGCTGAACCTTGTATGCACAGGGCAACCAGTCTCAGGGTCTGTCCAGGGGTCTCATGTGCATTTGGGCTCACAGAAGCACTGTAACAGGGACACCAACACAAGGCCAGGTAAGGGGAGTGTGAGGCTGGATGCTTACCCACCAGTAAAGCAAGAAAGCCAGGGACTCCAGGGAGCTGTTTGTTAACCTCAATGGCAGCAACATCTTCAATGAGGTTCCTCCAGCAGAAAGTGCTTTATGGGCTGTGACAAAATCAGCCAGACTTATGGCACCACTTATGAATATGCGCCGTCTCCTAGGTGCCATCCCATCTGATGCTATCGTGTCATCTGTGCTCATCAGAAAGCTGTCTGGCATCCCCTGCAGTGCTCTGCAGATTGGTAGTGCCTGGCTGTGGCAGCCTCGCTCCCTCTGCCTCCAGCTCTGGGGTCCAAAGCTGTGACCCCTGACCGACAGATAAGTCCCCAGTCATGCAGCAGAGTGGTGGCAGAGACCATGTCAGACCACAGCCATGGCTCTCTGAAGGCACCTGCAAGGATCACAGCTCACTGCCAGACTAATACCTATTCTCAGTTGTGTTTTCTCCATTCCTCTTTCTCACCCAAATGTTTTTGCTGCTGCTCGAAAGCACTGTGATGTGGAGGGCAGGAATACATTGCACCTAGAATGGAAACTGCAAGTCTGACAGCACTTCTGAATTTTGGGTATGGCATACCCAGAAGGGCTCAGGACGTTCTGGATGGACATCACTCACCGCATTACTGGAAGTGTTGGACAGTCACATACAGAGCACCCTCAGCGTGACAAGGGTAGAGGCAGAAGAAGAGCCCTTGCCTTCTCTGGGAATGTTTTGTTCCATGCCAGTGCCCCAGAAGGGAATGAATGCCTCCCGGATGGGTCTGAGAGACAAGAAGGACATGGATGAAGTCCAACACCAGTTTCTGCAGGCAAGTCAGTGGCAGCACTGCTATGAAATACTGCTCCTTGTGCCTGCAAGCTCTTATTCCAACCACCCCAATGTTAACCATGAGCTCCAACTTCCCATCTGCTGCCAACTCCATCCCAAGGTCATGCCTCCAAGGCTGCCAGAGAACTGTACCCTGAAGCCCAGGAAGCAGCCGCAGCCCTTGCTCTTTGGACAGTCTCTTTTGGCATAAATGCAAACTGAAGCTCCAGCAGGAACTATGCTGCCTCTGAAGGAACCGTGGGGAAATATCAGCCCAACTCTGAACCCACAAGCGAGAGGCAAAGGACCCAGACCTCCGAGTCACCCTTTGTCTGCTCTCCCCTCCTGCCCTAAACAGGATGGTCAGAGGAACACGCCGATTTATTAAAGCAGCTCTTGTGCTGAAAAGAGGCCCTGGGTACAGGACTGCTGAGCTCAGCTGAATTTGGGCATCTCCCACAAGCAGCAGGACAGAGAAATTTGTGTCAGCTGAGGAGTGACCCTGCTGCAAGACATCCAGCTGTTTCCTTTCTCGCCTGGGTCTGAGACAGCACAAGACTACCCACTTCCCTCCCCCAAACCGGCCGTCACATTTGTCACAGACTACACTGGCCTACATAGTTAGGTGTCACGTAGCCAGCAGCCTGTACGGGAAGATCTTACATAACTCAGATAAACGGGACAAGGTCAACGGCAAGCCCGAGCTCCTCTTGCAGAAGACCCGGCACCGATCGATCCTCCCAGCCCTCCTGCAGGATGGGGGGCTGCCGGGGATGGGGAGAAGCAGGGCCTGATCAAAGGGCACTGCGGATACATACAGGAAGAAATTCCTGGTAGGATTTGAAGGGCTGGAATTTGCCAGCATCTGTTGGTAACCAGCGGTGGCAGATCAGGTGAGAGGGTTTAGCGAAACCGCAGGTGTGGCCTTTTGTCTGTGCCCAGTGCCTGGGCCGGTGGAAAAGTTTTACCTGGGTTACCTCACATCGTCCGCGCCTGCTGATTCAGGCTCCTCTCTATTTTTAAACGCGGCGTTCAGTGTCACCCAGTCGGGAAAATTACTCCGCGCCTCCAGAAATAGATGCCATCCATACCTTATGCCTGATTTGCCCCATCCCAGGGGAGTCCCTCATAGGTGATACCGTTTAGCGGCCATCAGCACTGCTCCTTCACGCAAGGCAGTTTCTGCAGCCCCTGCTCTGAGACCCTGCAGAGCCTGCGTTTGTGGGAAGCACTGCGGAACAAGGAGAAAAGGGGATGAGCTGTAGGAGAGCGTGGCGTGGGGAGATGAGGGAGCGGGGCTGCATGTTTTGCATTTTCAAGAAGAAAAAGAGGGAGGTTAAAAACCACAGGCTGGGGAAAGGGGCCAGGGAAGCTGGATGCTGAGGGCAGTGCTAAAGGGGGTCAACAGCCGGCCAGCGCCGGGCCACCATTTGGGAGCACTGGCCTCAGGAGCAGGGACAGATACCAGCTGGGGAGGACAGATCTGCAGAGGGGCCTATCCTGTACAACAGGGAGAGGAGCGTGGGCAGGGAGCAGAGGTGCCCAAATTAGGATGGGGGTTGCGATAGCATGGGTTTTCCTTAAAGCCCTTGCTTTCACTGAGGGAAGACATTTCTCAGGGCTTGTCTGAAGGAGAAAGGCAGTTTTTAGTCCAAGCAGTTTCAGAGAAAAATGGAGAGTTGTGTCCCAAGAGGAATTTTAAGGGTAGGCAGTTGGAAGTGGGGGAGGAGGTGAAGGGCTGTAAAATACGGATGTTTTTCTTTACTGCTAGTTTTTTCTTACTCTATCAATTTGTTGCGCACCTCAGGCTGGCAGTGTGGGATTTTAAGAGCCAATATACAGGGTGGGTGCTCTCCAGTCACCCCTACCTTGCTGGAAAGTGCAACGGGGCTGCAGCACAGCTCCAGCTCCCCGACCCTCAGCGAGGGTCCAGCCCAGCAGCAAGCCCAGCACCACCATCTCCCTTCCCTCTCCTACCTCCCCATGTCCCCCTCCCTTCAGGGAGAGCCAGCTCCTCTATGTAAGGCCCCTTCCATACCCCCATGCATTGGCCTGCCGGGCTCTGCAGAGAGCCGAGGGAGCACCGGAGCAAGGCTGCAGGATGGCATTGGCAGTGTAACCCAGTGTCACCAAGCCTGACCTGTCCGGGGACACAGGGCCAGCTACAGGTGTCCATCACCTGGAGGAAGCAGCCGGCAAGCAGTGTTTGTATCACGTGCCGGAGAAGGAAAACCACAGAGTCAGCCAGAGGCCAAAAACAACAGCCGGGAGAGGAGGAATTCATTAAGAGAAAAGGCAAGGGAAGCAAAGCATGTTTGTGTAAGGGCAGAGCCAGCAGCAAGCCGTCCTGCAACCCGCAGCCGCAGAGGGTCGGGGCTGGAGTCGTGCCCAATCGGCCGCCCCTGCGCCAGCCGTCTCCTCAGCCGGGCTGTCCCAGCAAGAGGAGTTCAGAGACCCTCCTGCTCCCTCCCAGCAGGGCCAGAGACTCTGGCAGAGGGTCTTCGCCAAGCTGGACACTTTCATCCCCCATCCCTGCCAGCATCATTTGTTGCTGCCTTTGAGGCTTTGAAGCAGCAGCAGCCCCCAGGTTTTTTTGGACCCTGAGGCCCCACGGGAGGGGGGCACACCCCTGCTCCTCGTGGCTCCCTGGCTTAGCATCCCCTCTGGCACGCAGGCCAGCAAGTTCCCAGCAAAAGAGTTGGAACCGACATCAAAAGGATTTACAGTGAACAACCTTTCCATCTCTTGATCCGCTCAGCTGTACACTGGATTAGGGGCTGGCTGAAGCCCGGAGTCCCCAGTCTGGGGCTCGCTCCCCTCGGTCTCTGGGTATGCACTGGGGACCTGCTTATCCCCAGGTCCCAAACTGTTTCCTGTGCTGGCCTGGCAGTCTGCAAGAGGGAAGTTCTGTCCAGTGCCAGTGGTGTTTCCTGCACGCTGGCTAGTGGGGGCACAGGGACCTTCTCAAGGACATGGAATGGCTTTGCCCACCACAACAGCATCTGGCAAAGCTTAATAAAGCCACAGCATCTCCTCCACCTCAGGACTCTGCTGTTAGGGCTGCCCCAGGCAGAGCTCTGTATCCAAGAGAAAGGAAAGCTGAATTAGCCCAAACACTGTTTTCCCTAACTGCATGTGTCAAGGCAGCCATCTTCACAAACCTTGCATCACACTGGGGCTAAGCCATTCTGATATTTAACTGGGCTGCCTCTCCTTGGGAAATATGTTGGGTCCTTCCATAGCACGCCTATGCCATGGGGCTGATGCATCTCCTCATGTCCCAGGGAGGAGGGAATGGTGTTGGCATAACACCATCAGGACTCGGAGGAAGTATAATTTCCCACCAAGGAGGGGAGAGTGGGTGAGGAGAGAAAAATGCTGAAGGGGCTGCAAATCTTAATGAAAGGCCTAGCTTTCAAAATGGAAAAGGAAAAGGAAACCTGGGGGAGGGGACTGTTTCTTATTTTTCCAATGGACAAAAGACCCGGTCCACATTTTTGAATCATGAAAACAGAGAAAGTTTTTGAAAGGGAGAAAAATTATTCTGTCTCAGCTCAGGTTAGCAGAAGAGTGATTGGAGCTCAGCATTACTAACTTCCATTTACCCTGCAGGATGGGTCAGTGTGATGTAAAGTTTGTCTTTAAAAACGGTTCCCGGACTTCTTCCAATAGGTGGGGATGGGAACAGAGGTGGATTCACTTCATTAAAGAGGCGAGGATGGGAAACTGCTCAAGTAAAGTTCATACTGAGGAGATATTCAGTGATCACCACAAAAAAACCACAGCCAGCATAGTGGACAGGATTACTGCAGGGCAGGACAACAGGGCTCTCCTCCAAAGTGGAGGACAAGGGCTGAGCAGCAACACTGGAGCAGCACAGCAAGGCTTGGGACACCAGGGTCTGGAAGCAGCATTGCTGCACTCAAAGCCCACTTTGCCACTGACTCCCTTCATAGCTTTGTGTAAATCTCCTTTGTGCCTCGGCTTACTGCTGTAAAACACAGGGAAAAAAGCGGGGTGGCTTCCAAGGGATGGCGGAAGCATCAATCACTACTGTCGTGTGTTCTGAGAACCACTGAGAAGGGAAGAGGACTCCAAACTGCCAGTACAAACAATGGATCCATCAGGGTCTACTGGGATGAGCTTGTTCACCAAGCCCTTGGTCCCCATCACACTCTTCAGAGCCGAGCCAGTCAGTGCTGGGGTGGCCACTGCACCGGGAGATGCTGGGCAATCACCGGACAAAGCCGCTGGTGCTGTGAGTGCTGCTTCAGCTTGTTTATTTTCCTTAATCCCAAGAGACAGCATCTCTGACATGGCAGCAGCGTGATTAAGATGATCCAGCATTGCTGTCACAAGCATGTAATTACGGGTTTCCTGTGTCACTCCTGCTGGGAGGTCAGTGACTTGCCCTCCCTCACTCCAGCAGCAGCAGGGGATGGCCGCCAGCTCCCATCTGCCTCTTAACCCCCTGCCCAGCTCTGGCCTCCGGCCTCAGCTCCAGACTCCAACCTCCACTGCCCTGGCCAGGGGTGGGCAGGCTGCAGCACACAGCCAGGCTGGGGACAGACAGCAGGCTGAGAGGGGTCAGGGAGACCCAGAGCAAAGAGGAGGGGGAAGGGGAAGACTAGAGAAATTGGGACTTGAAAAGGAGACTGCAGAGGATCCCCCCTTACCAGCACTCGGTACCTTTAGTTTTGCCCATGAGGCTCTGCAGCGAAGTGGCCTGAGTGAAGGCAACTCAACAGCTGCCAAGAAGGGGCCTGGCTTTCAAGAGGGGGTGCCTGGTGGGTTTTGGGAGGCTGTCCTTCAGACTCCACAGAGAACCTGCCTGTTCAAGGGTGACCCTGGTGCCAGGGAGGGGGGAAGCACTCTCCTCATCCTCACAGGGGCCTGCCGGGGGTTGGTATGATGGCTACACTGCTCATGGATGAAGTGGAAACTGTGGCCTGTTCCCCCTCCCACGACCCTTTTAAGACATAGCATAATACATTAAGGTCCATCCTGAGACATCTAGGCAATCTTTCCCAACCCCTACCTCCACACATCTCTGCCTACAAATACAAGAAGAGTGCGAGCTTTGCCATAGTCTGCCCCAGGTGTTCCTAAAAAACACTGCAAAATCATTTAGGAGGCCCCCAAGGAATCATCTTGCTCCTCAACATCCATGCAACTAGCAGGCTGGTCAGGGATGCACAGAGGAGCTGCTCTCACCAGATCAGTTTCTGAAGCTGTTGCACATGGGATTAGCTGCAAAATCACAGCAGAGAAGGACCCGCTGCTGGCCTGTCAGAACAAGACGAGGTTTTGTGCTGCATTTGCTCCTGAAGAAGGCAGGGTTTCCTCAAGCTCTGCTTGTTTAGTGACCCCTACGTAAGGGAATCCATCACATAGCCTCCTTTATTAATGCTGGCAATCATCTGCAACCAGCTGTTGCCCAGCTGTCGGAGCTGGTATCGCACAGGAATCCCTGCACAGAAATCCCCATCTCCTCATACTTAGAATCATAGAATCATA
>NW_010250335.1:0-767 GCF_000690775.1 Eurypyga helias
CTCTCTTTGGCGGGAGAGGAGGGGAAGGCTTGGACAAGCTGGTACCACTGTTCATCGCTTGAGAAAGTTCGGCTGAAAATAAGAACCGCAAAAGCCGCTATATTTAACGGGGCATTTTCCAGATATCCCGCACCGGCGTGGAACGAGCGCAGCACTCGGAGCCTCGGCCCAAGCAATCCCTGCTGCTTTTCTGCTAGAACCCGGCACCAGAAAGCCTCGTGCCTGTCCTTCCCGCAGCAAAGGTAAGACTTGGGAGAGCAGCCAGAAGCAAGCAGGCTGGGAGAGGGCTGTGCATCCCGCTGGTCTGGAGAGAGAAACGGCACCAGCCCTGAAGCGACAGCAGATGGAGCTCCCCCAGAGCAGCCCGCTGCCCTGGCCAAGGAATGCAGGTATGTAGGGCACTTCAGGGCTGTATTTACAGCGTCGGTTTGCTAAGGAATCCGAGACATCCAGGACACCCCAGACTCGGGTGCTGCAAACGGCTCCCTTGCGCATTAACCACCTTCCGGGAAGTCTCACTCCGAGGCAAAACTGGGCAGAACCGCAAGCAGCAACGCGCTCTCCCCGTTTCCACTCGTCGGCCGGACCCGGCCCAAAAACACCTTGCTGCCAGCAGCTCCTGCCTGTTTCGGGATGAGGTTCTGCTCCACTCCCTCTGCTCTCTGTTCCTTAAGCCCCATAGAAACTTCTCCACAACTACATAATAACTAGCAAAACTTCCAAAAAATACCTAAGAGAGTTTATCTGTGTGCTGGGTTCAGCCAGGA
>NW_010250336.1:0-4905 GCF_000690775.1 Eurypyga helias
GCTCAGGGCTAGCAGCCCTGGCTGAGCTTTTGCTCCCAACACAGGGCTGCGGTTTGGCAGTGGAGCTGAGGCCAAAGCCATCCTCTGGTCGGGGAGGCCTCTTCCCGCCCTGCCTACCCAGGCTGCACCACCGTGGAGGCCATCGTGGGCCCAGAGCCAGCTGGAAGGCCTTCGTCTCCCGCAGGGCCAGGGGCATGCACCTCTGCCCGGCCTGCGGCCCCACCACGCGCTCTGCAAGCCGCTGAGGCTGCCCTGTGCGACAGTGCCATCACCCCCAACGACTGCGCCACGAGAATAACGTGAGCCGTCGGGCTATTTATAAACAAGCGTTGTTACGATCGCGGTATTGAGCGACAACTGCAAACCGATTGACGACCCAGGCTCATTAATGCCAAATGCTGTCTGGCGTGGAAACGGCACGCTGCATTCCCTCGCCCCGTGCCTGCAGAGTCTCCAGAAGCCATGTGCAACGGTGGTTAGGAATCAGGCAGGCAAGGCTGCGTTTCATCGGCTGGGGTGCTGGATGCATGCTGATTTCTGTAATTCCTCCCTCTTTTAAATGGTTATCGCACTTTAGTGGTTCCAAAGGGGGTTTTTACAATGTTCTATTCACAATGTATCTCTAGTTCCACCGAGCTTAACAAATCATAACAGTAATAACGGAAAGATAGAGATTTTATCCTACCGTTTTTCAGTCCTCAGTTTGAAACAGAATTTCATTATTCTATTTCTATGGAGGAGGAAATAAATCTGCATCATATTGGGCCGAAAGAAGGCTGTTTACAGACACACTTCAGCATTGTTCAATACTTAATGCTGTTACTGAACACTTTTTTGCTCAAAAACCAGTCTTTTCTCACTGTAAAGCTTGTCAACAGTGACCATTTTTTCTGGAAAAGTTTCACAAGAAATTGTAATATTTTATCAGTTTTATATTTGAATGACAACACTGCATCTATATTTTCAGTATCTCTCTTTCTCAAAGTATTTTTAAATGTCTAGGGGCTGAATATGAGCCTGAACACAGGAAACTGGTTGTGAACATAAAAGATAAACTGTTCAAAACCGAACTTGTTAGTGTTTTGTTATTGAAAATGTCATCGAAAACTCATCACCACTATAACCCCAATTGATTCAAACACCCACAAAGCGTAAATACCTTCTCATATTTTATTACTAAGCTATTTTCTCAATTCTGCTCTTTTCTGGCTTCATTACTTTATGAGGTGAAACAGTAATCCCCTGGCCTATACCAAGACACTCTTTTTAAAAGGTTTGTTGTGGTAAATACACCCAGGTAAGCACCCCAAAAGACGAAACCTTCCTCTGACTGGGACTGGACTGAGTGTCCTCTGCTGACGGTAACTCCACGTGTCACCCGGTTCGGAGCACCGCACTGAGGTTCCCGTGACCTGAACGTCATCAGCAGAGAACGCAAAGGTGTGCAAGCGCGTTAGACGATGGCGGCTGCAGGGCGGCCCCTCGTTAGGCCAGCCCCTTTCCTTAGCACTGCCCACTACGTGGGGGTTGATCTCACCCCTCTGCCAGGCTGCACCCACCACACAGTCAGCTGTTTGGAGTGTCCGCAGCGGGAGAAAGGTCTGCCCTGAGTTCTGGCGAGGTTGGCGTTACTCGCTTTCCAGCGACGCAATACCTGAGGCGGGAGCAAGACGCGTGCCCCTCCTCAACAGGCTTTTACGGCGCGGTAACTCCCCTGCGGCTCCGAACCTTCTGGATGTCAGTCAAACAGGGACGGGCAGAAAGCGCGGACACATGATACATAAAGCGTTCACAGCTTCCTACCTAGCGACAGTGGCAACGCAAAATGATCAAAACCAGTTCAAAAGCAAGACAAGCCATTCTCTGTGGTGACTCAAGGCCCAGCACAATGTCCGTGGGTACTGCTGCCAACAAAGGCGATGCTGCAGAAGCACAGAGCTGGGGATGGCGTGTGGAAGAAAGAACGACCTGTGTTTTGGGCAGCAGCAGCAAGAGTTGGGATCCCGCCCGTACCACTGCATCGTCTACAGACCCGGGGCTGGGCTACTGCCCCCGAGCATCCCCCCGGATCAGGCCCGCCTCTTACAGGAGAGCCCTCACATAATCAGTGCCTCGTTCAGAGGCGAGAAGAGGATGGATTAAACACAGATTTAAGGAAAACAAAGCAGACAACATTCAGATTTGCTGGAAAAATGTGTTTTCCTGCAAAACTACCAGGAGAAAATCAGTACAATCATTGACAATTATTTTTGTCAGGCATTTTTTACGAAATTGTTCTGCGCCGTAATGAATATTTATGCTGCTGTGGCATATTGAAACTGCTATGAAAATTACCTAGTTTTTAAATAAATACTAAATAAAATCTACCATAAGACACCTCAGATCAAACATTTTCTCTTTTTTTCCTTCACTTTTTTCTCATTTCAACAAAGCATTCATTTTTCAAGTTATCTCTTAATTAACTACTTTCTTCTACATCCAAAGAAACTGTAAAATTCCTGTCAATCTACTTTACTTGTAGGATTATTCAGGAAAAGTGAGTTGATGTGCTTGATTTTCACCAATCACAGTTTGGTTTCTTTTGTTTTGCTTTTAAGAATTATTTTTAGGTACATCTAAATGCTCCTCTTTAGTACCTGAACTTACAAACACTGAACTGCATGAAGCCATTTAGGATCACGCTACCACGTATTACTCCTAGGGCAAGGAATATAATATATAATCTAATTTTGGTTATTGTGCTAAAACAGCTCTGTGCGTTTACTTCTAAAGGAGTGGGTTGAAAACATGTGTCTGATGTTTCCCAAAACAGGGAAACTTGGCAGGTTGGGTGAAGGCAGGATACACATCCCAGGAGAGAGCTGTCGTGCTGGCAGAAGGCCCTAGGCTGACGAGGGTATTGCTGTCACGCTGCAGAGGCTTTTCTTCTTTCTGGGTAGTGAAGCTGAGAATGTCTTACCTTGCTTGGTTTATAAGAAATGCAAATCTCATGAGATTTGCTGTGCAAACTGTTTCTTTGACTTGGATTTTATATTCTGTCTGTGTTCCACAAATCTTGGGTTTGTTCAGATGACTGTGGCACTGACAATCCCAGGGAGATGTCCCTCGAGGGGAGAAAAAAGCCAACTGAAACCTTTCAGGAGAAGTGATAAAAAGTCAAGTTTCCCAAACGCACACATGTGCCAGGCTCACTCAGCAGCGTGTGAGTCTCGTCTGCGTGTGCTACTCACCGTGCGGGTCAGGCATCCGACAGACCAAGGGATGAGATCTGATGGGCCGTCCTCACGCACGCTCTCTGCGCCGTCCAGGGAGAAACCCCAAAGGCAGAGGGCTGGTGGAATTCCTGCCCAGGCTCGGCGAGGTTGGTGCCTCGTCTCTGCCGGCGGCGGGCAGCAGACAGCCAGCGTGCACACTTCTGCTGTGCAGCCTCCCCGCAGCTTCCAGCTCAAAGGCTTCCTGGACCACAGGCTGTACCTTTGGATTTTGTACACTTTGATATGCTTTTCTCCTCTGAACTGCCCAAATCCCTTTTGGACCTTACGTAAAGTTTTGGCATTATCCTGGAATGAAAAATTCCAACATACCATGTGAAAAATCGCCTCCTTCTGTTTGCTTCTCTGTAATTTCAACTGGTTAGTTTTGTTTCTCCTGTTTCTTATATTATGGTCAGTAGGGAATAATTATCAGCTGTTCAGCTCCAGAGATTTATGGTTTTACAGGCTCATAACTCGCTCCTTCCGTTCCTTTCTAGCTGCACACCTGTAGCACACCCAACCCCTCCACAAACACAAGTTTCCTTAATCTTTGCTCATCTCCGTGGCCCCGTCACACTTTTTGTTAAGCCTGTTCCATCTTTTCTAGGCTCGAGCCTCTAGGATCTGGGGAGCAGAAGATGGGATGTAGTCACGGTGAGGATGCAGAAGGGATTTATACCGTGGCATTTCAGTGTGTTCTGTTCGGTTGGCTATTTCCTTACTTATTCCAAACCAGCCTGCTTGGGAGAGCTGGTTTGGTCCTGCCTGACAACTGCAGGGTATTTAGCTGTATTAACCTACCTACAGCAAGGTTGAGGCCCTGAATAAGTGGGGCAGAACACATCCCTGAATTTTTGTGCTGGGGTTGGCTCCCTGTATTACTTTGCCTCTATCCATATTAAATGTCAACTTGCTGTACTACTGCCCACTCGTTACGTAGCATGAAATGATTGTGCAACTCTTCCCAGCCGGCTTTTATTTTGTTGTTGTCTCTAGTAATTTAATCATAATCACCAAAACTTTCTCCTTCATGATCTTTAACAAATGATTCATGAGCATACCTCACGCTAGGCTGCAGCACAGATCCCTAAGGAACTCTGCTTGCGGTCCCTCTGCGTTGTGAAAACTGATCATCCTTTGTCTCTTCTTCCATAATCACTTAGCGGCCCATGGAAGGAGCTTCCTTTTTCACCTCTGACCACCCTGGAAGCCTTTGTAAACCCAGCTCCGTCAGGCAGATCACTGCTGTCCAAGCGCTCGGGACCTCTTTCAGTAGGATGTAACACGCACCTGAAGCCAATGTCCCACTCCAGGCTCTTTCCTGCTATTTCAGGTTTGTCCATGTGTTCCCTGATTGCATTTCTGCTGGTTGGCCTACAAAGCTGGACATGCTGGAGGGTGGTTCCCAGGTTCCCCCTGTAGGAACTCCTTTTGGTACTCCGTGGAGCACTCCTTTTACGTGTGGGTCATCCAGAGATGCTGCAAGGTTTCTTGCTTTCTGATGTGTTTTCTGAGAAACCTGGATGAGCTTTTATACCCCTCAGTCTTGTCTTGCTTATCTTATTATGATTTTATAGTTCACGTAACAAATCTGGTTTTCTCTCCTTTCCTCAGTTGCACAATCTGAAATTTGGGAGATAGAACCTTTTAC
>NW_010250337.1:0-1705 GCF_000690775.1 Eurypyga helias
ACGCTCCCGGCGAGGCGGCAGCAGCCCAGCCCCGCGCTGCTGTGCAGCCCTGGGTCCCATCCGTCATCTGTTTGTCTTGGTCCCCTGCCAGCGATTGTGCCGATTCCCACACCCACTTTCCATAACCCTCCGTCCTCGCCCGGGCGAATCGCTGGCGCGCTCACCGCCCAGCCCTTTCCCCTCCTCTCCGATGGGATCAGACACGTTCTGGAGAAGGGGAAGAAAGGGAAGGAAGAAAAGGGGGAAAAAAAAAAAAGATCAGGAGGACAACAAAATGTGACTCAGGCGCTTCTGGATGGATTTATTTATCCCCCGGACTCCCCCGCCCCATGTGCAACACGAGGGCCGGCTGCGATCTGCCGGAGAGCTTCGGTGCGGCCCGTGTCCCACTCGGCAAAAGGGTGTTGGGAATCGTTTTCTCCGCTCTTTTGACCAAGGAAAAGCGCAGGGAGGGAAGCTCCTGGCACAGGATTTGTGTGGTGCAGATTTTTGAGGGCTGTCCCGGGTCTCCGTGCGAGCATCCCGCGAGCATCCCGCGAAGCATCCCATGCCCCATCAGTGCTCGGCATGGACCGGAGGGTGGAAATATCTAATTCCACCTCCTACACTGTGTCCTCGGTGGGGGGATAGAGAAGATGAAAGGCTGGGAAGCTCAAATGGTGTCATTAGGAACTGTTAATGCTCTCATAAAAAGGCATTAATAAACACGGCAGCTCATCAGTGTCCATTAGCTCCGCTCCTGGCAGGGATCTTCCAGGCTTGCGATGCCCCCCTCGCCAGGGTCTCGGCCAACGGGCTGGATGGGGGGGATATTCCTCCCTGCAAACCGCTCCCCCCACACTAACCAACCCCTCTTCCCAGCTGCAGGCCTCCCCTCGCTCCAGGCAGGACCCCAGGAGGGAAAGCTCACAGCGGGGTCTCACGCCTGACCCCACCGACCCCCCCGCAGCCATGCCCACCGTGAGCAGTTTGCTCCCTTGCTTCCCAGGGATAGTTTTTCCAAGGAATAGCTGTTTACTATGAAAGAAAAAAAAAAACCAACCCAGGCAGGGTTTACAGTGCTCATCCCTACTTTCTCCCTCCCGCCCTCTTCCTGGCCTCGCCTCTTAAAAGGAGCTTTATCCTTTGACTCTCCCATCCCTGGGGCGAGCCAGATCCCACTGCCTCTCGGGGTGAGCCGGCAACCCGCATCAGCAGGCAGGAAAACAGGGAGGAGGCCCGGCCTCTCCCGATAAGCCCATGGCAAAGCCAGGAATAGTATCACGGTCCCCAGAACACCCAAACCCGCAGTCCCTGCCTTGGGAGAGCTGGGGCTGGCAGCCGGCCTGGGCGCCTGGCGAGCTTGGGGTGCTGCGAGCTTGCTTGGTTTTCTGCAAGCTTGGTGTGCTGCAAGCTGGGGTTGCTGCGAGCTTCCTCTGCCAGCCCAGCCCCGTAGCCAGGGTGGGCACATTGGAGGGGCTAGGCACATGGGGTTGGGCAGAGCAGATGTGCACATCTGGCTGGAGGAGGCACGCGCGGGGCCCAGGCAGAGCGGGGGCGCACGTGTGGGTGGGTGATGCACATCTGGATGGAGCGGGTGTGCGCATCTGGGCAGTTTGTGCTGACACATCTGCGCAGACCAGGCAGGGAGGGAGCAGCCAGCGCTGTCCCATGGCCTGGTACCCCCCCAGCACGCCCCGGGGTGCTTCTCCAGCAGGATCCTTCC
>NW_010250338.1:0-253 GCF_000690775.1 Eurypyga helias
GAAGACCGAGGCAAAGAAAGCATTTCTTTCAAAGAAAGAAACTTTCAAAGAAAGTATGTCACTCTGGAGACTAATGGTTTTAAGAAGTCCAATTATTTAGATTTTTTCAAAGCTCAGGTGAAAGTAAAATTTCCAATGCTTGAACTTTTGAGGAGGTTATTAATGTAAAATAATTATTTTGGTGCTCTTGACAAATCCTTAGTTAGTCATCTCTTTTTCACACTTGTGAAATTACAGTAGGAACCAGTACTAA
>NW_010250338.1:330-3199 GCF_000690775.1 Eurypyga helias
ACAACTGCCTTTTTTTTTGTTTTGTTTTAAATTAGCAATTTACTGTATTTGGGGTCCACAGGACAGTTTGTGGTTGTTGAAGGGATGCATTAACATCATCTTGTAGCCTTTTTTGTTATACGTAACCAATACTATGAATAGATTGCAAGTAGGAAGCATGTATAACAGTTATATTTTTATATTCTGATGTTATAGCATTTGATTTTTTTGCACATATTATGCTACTATTCAGTTTGCTGTTTCATCTCTTGACATTGCAGCTGCTGAGTAACTTCTTACGCAGTCAGAGGAATGATGCAGAGTACTTTTGTAGCTGACACCATTGTTGGTGTCACAGTTCACAAAGTCTTGTTCTGTGCTCCTGCTGTTGATCCTGTGTAGGCTGTAAGACTCTTCAAGCTGCAGCTCTGTACTGTTTATTCCAGTCACTTGCAAAGCCATACAGAGTTTTTCGTGGGACCCTGCAGGACATAGATAAGTTAGATGGTGTATTGACAGTTGCCTTGATCTTCGTAGGTTTGGCATACAGCATGCCAAGGAGCTTTGCATTTTATCCCTCTTAACTGCACCAATGGTTCTTCTGGACCAATTGGATACCAGTTCTCTACATACCCTTCACAGCATGTGTGTGGACATGCTTCTTTATCCTTTGGCTGTTTGGAGAAAGGAGATGGACAGCTAGGTATGAAATGCTTCTAAGATGCCTATAAAATATTTATAAAAGATATGAAAGAAGAAATGCAAGGTAGGTGATGCTAGGTTTCTTTGTTACTAAAATTAAATTGGAAAGCTCTCCTCTCCTCCTCCCTCCTCATCTGCCTGTCATCCTACAGGCTTACTGCGTACTTCTGAGTTCCTTGGCTGGCTAGGAATTCTGTAACTCTTGATTGCATTCTTCTTCCTGATTAATTTCTTTCTTGAAATCTTTCAGGAGATCAATGCGGATTGATATTTTCTCCTAAAACTTCTCTTTAATCAGCATATTTCTTAACTACAATAAAGATCTTTCTGTTCCTTTGGAGACATAAATGTCTGGTTGTTAGACACAGTGTTACTTTCTGTATTGATTAAACAGTTAACAATTCATCAACTCGATGAGAGATAATAGTCTCTCTGTATCTCCTCTTTGGACTTAGGGCAGGATTTCAGACAAGTCATTGCAAGCAATAGGAGATGTTTCTGTTAATCTTTGGTTCCCCCCCCCCCCCTTTCCCAGTTCTTAACTTGGGATGCGTATGGTACTGACCAAGAACCGATTGAGCCTGTTGTCTATTTAGGTTTACTTAATGCAGTAATAAATGTACATAGCTTCTCCTATATAGAGAAGCTGTGATGATGATGAACTGCTTTGCGGTGACACTGGATTTGGAATGACTGATAATCTCCATCTTCCTTCACAGGACACTGTGGCACTGGGATAAAGAAAGGAGCAAGTGAAATATCTTGTGTTCCTCCTTAAATTAGCTGTAATGCTGTTTGATAAACAGATCAGAACTTGCTGCTTAAAAATCTAGAGTTGAAGAAATGGCTTCTTTTGACTTCTGTGAATGAAAAGTGGTGCTTTGCCCATGGTGGCCAGGCTCTTAAATTCCACCACAATCTGATGCAGGGAGGGATATGCAACAACCAGTGAGTTGAAGAAAAGCTGTATTAAAGCTTGCAATTAATCTGTTTGTAAGATCATAATTTTGTTTCAAGTAAATATGGCTATTTAATTTAATAAATGTGGCTGTGTTTTCAATAATCTACATAAAAAGCTTTAGATGTGCTTTGAATTTCCCAGAATATAGTTGGCAATACAGTATTTATTTGTAATATTTAATCTGACCTGTATTTGTTGTTGTCAACTGCCCACTTTCTATACTTTGATTGTATTATAAGAAGGGGACTATGAAAAGAGGGGATGGATGGCAAGTTTGATCAACAGAGTATTGACATGTTGCTTCATGTCAGCAAAGCAACTTGTGATGCTCAATGTTTCTGCTCACAACAGTACCATTTTCTTCAAAATCATACTATTGTGGCTGAAAACAGATTGACCTATTTTCCTTGAATAAATGAATCTGAATTCAAGTAGCCTGCAAGGATCTTACAGCTGAGTTTTTTGTTTTGTTTTGGGGTGTGGCTTTTTTAACAAAGATGGTAGTCTTGTGTTTTTAATTTAGGTGGAAGTGAGATGACTTAGTTGATCTGAGAGATTTATACCCAGAAATCTGAATGAACTAGAATTCCTCTTCCTAGAGTTTTCGATGAAATGTGTTTCAGTAAGAGTCCATATTAAAGTATTTAAATCTAAATTATTATTGACTTGATGATGTTATAAATTTGTTGTTCTGTTACATTGCTTATGTATTGTAACATGATTTATCATGTATATTCGGTGTGTATAACTTTCAGATGTTATATGATAAAAGACAGCCCTTAGTGCTTGTTTTGATCTAGTTTTATGATATCTTAGTGTACTAGGCTGATACTCAGACTTGAGTTATGGTCCCAGCTGTACCACTGACCTGTGCTGACCATGGGCAAATTATTCCCCATCTCCATCTGTGCTATTGAGAAAGTGGTGCTGCTCTCCACTCAATCTCAAAGCATTTACGAGGGTGAGTGGCTGTTACTTGAGCCAAAACAGCTGCTCCTGCCTTTTAGTATTAGTAGGTACTGTAGTAAAGGGGTTGCCCCAAAAATGTACAGGTTTGGTTTTTTTAGCTCTGTATTTACATTTCAGAGTTAGTGACGTGACACTGGTGTTAAGATGGACAAAGGTGGGTAGGTGAAGCCTGTACTCATCTGAATAATGATCAAAGTAGTGCATTGCTCTATATTATGCGTCATCGAGATCATAGAGTAGTTTGTGTTGGAAGGGACC
>NW_010250339.1:0-10435 GCF_000690775.1 Eurypyga helias
CTGCCGCTGCCCCGGCGCGGCCAGCAGGGGGCGCCCTGCCCCCTCACTGCGCGCGGCTTTGCCCCAGGCACGAGCAGGGAGCACGCTCCGCCAGACTCTCGCTTTGACGGTGGGTTGGAGCCTCTTGGCAGCTCCCCTGCAGCTTCTCTGGAGCATGGAGATGGATCAAGACCACGGTGAAGGTGTAGGGCGTAGGATACCTCTACCGCCGGCATCACAAAGTTAGCGTTACTCTCTCCCACCTGCCCAAGGCTGTTAGCCCAGTGCTGATGATTGCACGAAGGACGTGGGCGACACGAAGGACTGTTGTGGTTTAACCCCACCTAGTAAGCAAGTACCACACACTGGCTCACCTCCCTCCTATGGGGAGGAGAATCAGAGGCAAAGATAGGGGAACTCCTGGGCTGAGATAAGAATAATTTAGTAATTGAAAGTAAATGAAATAAAATAATGATACTAATAATACTAAAAGCACTAATAATACTAGCATTACTACTGATAATATGTAATTAAAACGATAGAAAATAAAACAAATTATACAACTGCTCACCACCCACCAACCCAACCAGGCGTAGCAAGAGCCAGAGCGGCCCCAAGAGTGACCCCCTGCCCAACCCCCAACTTATCTACTGAGCATGACATTTTATGGCATGAAATATCCCTTTGATCAGTTTGGGTCAGCGGTCCTGCCTGTGTTACTCCTAAACGTCCCTGCACCCCCAAATACCACCTCTTAATTCAGGTGTTTTGAGGTGCGCGGAAGAGCCACTGGTGGTTATCAGCAGAAGGTCAGTCTCCTAATACAGATGCACCCCCCTCAGACACCAGTGCTTCGGTATCTCTAGTCCACCCCTGTGTTGAAAGCCAGGAGCAGTACACTGTAAGACTGTGCATTGAATCTCTGCTCAGTAATAGCAGATTTTTAGCTTCCCAGTACTTCACGTTTCAAGGGGATTTGTCACTTATCGGTATCTCTCCACCCTCCCAAGCACCTGTAGAAAGAGGCTGCAGCTGCTGGGTCCAGTCCAGGCTATCCAGCATAAAAGAAAAACACAACTGTTCTTCTCTGAGAGGCATTTGCCTGAAATGGGCCCTGCAGATCTGGCTGCAGATACCAGTGCCACACAGATACTGCCCTTCTTCCTGTGCAGGGTGGAGCTCCGCAGTCCTGATGCCCACCCTTTGACTACCAGCAGCCAGTTTGGGAGGAGGAGGCACATTTTTTTTGAATGCTGGGATTGAAGCCATTCTTGCACCATGGTTTATGCAGTAACCTTTATGAAAAAAACCCAAGCTGCCCCTGCTGCAGACTAGACCAGCAGTCACCAAGATGTGCAGATGGGGACACTTCAGATTGGAGCAGGATAATATTTTCATAAGGTTTAACCCCCTCCCTATAAATTTTTCTTTCTCCTTTTTTTTTTCTTTTTTTTAACTTTTTTTTTTTCCTCTCTAGTTTCCATGACCAGTAAGATTTGTCATTTACAGTGACAAACCAGTAATCCTGATGAGCGTACAGGAGAGGGTATGATTAGCTCCCAGGGCAGGCTGGCCAGTACGTCCTCCCACCTTTCTACTGCTTAGAGTCTGCTCTTTCTATAAGCTGAGGTCCTGTGAGGCAGCTGTAAACACATGACTTTTCAAAAGCACAACTGGCTTTTCTTATGCCCTAGCAGTCGAGTAAAGCTGAGACGGTGTCTCTACCCTGCTCTTGTTCTTGTGGTTATAAGGCAGATGCTGAAAAATTAGCTGTAGTGGGAGTGGGTAACAAAACACTTCAGCATTACCAATTCAGCTTTCTGGGTCTCTCTGCTTGAGTGCAAGCTTCCCTTCCGGAGCCTGTCTTTCTGGTTTTGTGTGATAATGGATAAAAAATTAGTGAAAATGGGCTAAAACACAGACTCATATCCTGCAGAGTCAATAGGACCTTGCAAGATAATTTTTGGTCAGTGCTGCTGGATACCTGCTGTGTGGCAAAGAGCTGTGCTGTGGGGATCCCTGGAATTGTTAATGCCAAATGTCTCCTTGGAAAGTTCCCTTTTGTTAGTGAGGAGTAGGGGCTTTTTCATATGCTTAGAACTGGGTTATTACTCTTTTAAAATACATATCCTTACGCTGTTTCTGCAGACTATTCACTTTCTGAGAAAGGTGTCAGAGGCTGTTTCCAAAAAAAGTGGATTGCAGGCACATTCATTGTCCCAGTTTTAGAAAGTTTCTGAACGGAGGTGGACTGGGGGGAGGGTTCAGAGATTTCCTTCTGTCCTCCTCCAGGCTCAGTCCACTCTGTAGGACTGAACTGATTTAACCACATTTGCAGGTGGCAGGGCTGTTTTGATGATGTGTTTACAATGCAGAGAAAACCTAGTTTGTTTGGGGTGTGGACTGACTAGAAAAGCCACCAAGAGTGGGTTTTAGCTTGCTAAGTCCAGGCTCAGGAGTGTGCACTCACCACATTGTCTTCTGGTAACTGCAGATAAGTCAACAGACTCCCTGGTCATGGACGTGTGTGGTGAGAGCACTAAAATCTGCACAGCTATCCAGTGCTTCCAGGGTGAAAATCTAAAGTGATGTCAGGGTCTTGTGTGCACTAATGGTCTTAATTGCCCTGACCAGCCTCACACAGGACCTTCACCCACGTTCAAATCCCCAAATCAGCTCAGCTCTGGACCAACAGTCCCTGCCTGAGCTACACTGCAGGGTGTTAGTCTCCATCTCCATTGTAGATGTGCCCAGGCCTGGCCACGAATCCCGTTGGTCTGTACCCCAACCCATAGACTGACTTCCCAGCTTGATGTCGCATCACTCTGGACCTCCCTGAGGATCCCTGTTACCAGTCTGGCACTGGTTATCCTCACCAGAGCTGATCCTGCTGCTGACCTGTGGATTAACTTCCCAGCTTGACCAGGGACCTGTCTCATTGCCATGCACTTCCCACTGATCTGAACCCTTGGTTGAACCTGGCTGTCATCTGTGATCCTGCCTTGCTAACCTCTCTCAGGGGCTGTGGGATGATCCCTGGCTTTAAAGATCCTGCCCTGCCAGCTACTTGGCTCCATCATGGGCAAACAGACCTACATCCGCTCTGACACCTGAGGTGCTCAAGGAAGTTCATCAAGCCTGTTTCCTCGATTACTTTTCTTATTCTGAAGGAAGCTGGATACGATTTGTTCATCAATAATGCTTAAACAAGGTGTTTCTTAAAGGCAGCTGTCATCATGGCTTTTTCTGTTAGGGAGAGGGGTCCTTTTTGGTAGCCTGTCTAGTTTCCACAAAGGTCCTGCCTAAGGACCAAAAAACAGATCCAGATTCCAATGTGGTGCTGTGGCTTTGCTTCCTCCAAGTGAGTGAAATGTGTGAGCTCAGAGGTTTATCCCACTCTGATCCCACCGTGCCTTAGCAAGACGCTCCACTGGCAGTATTTGTATAAAGAAGCACATTAAGAATTTGATAGGTTTCAGCACAGGGTTTTTCCTGTGGAAAGACCCATTTCCAATAGCAGAAGTTCCCACTCAGCGTATTGAATTTCAGACCATTGTTAAGGAATCACTTTCCATCATATTCATTAAAGACAGGTCTTTCTCCAGACGTGATCGTATAATTCCCTCTGAACCATCCAAATGTCTCCTTACCCATCGTGACAAGATCTTTCTGAAAAAATGTGACAATTTATTAGCCAGAATTTTTACCTGGCAAAAGTGAAGTTCCTGAAATAATCTGATTTCTGTTCTGTTGTGGTGGTGCATCGTGGTAGTGTGTGGATTTGTGTAGCTTTCCAAGAGACATGTTGAAATGTCTGCCAGATTTTCTGCTTCACTGTCACAGCTTGCTGATCACGGAGCTTGAAGGTCTTACCAAAGACGGGAGAGCCAGGAGCGATCACTGTCATCTCTGAACTGACCAGGGTTATGCATGCTATGGGATTCCTTGATGTAATTGCTCACATACACGTTTTAGAGAGACATCAAATCTTGCTGTTAAGAGTGACAGAAAATACAGCAACCTCTTCAGGTAATTATTTTGATGAAATATTACCCTCACTACATGAAGACTAAAAATATCCAGCTTTAGCTTTCAGACACTGGATCCTATATTTAACTTTGTCTGCCAGGTGAAGGAGGAGTGAGTTACCAAATTTCTGTCCTTTCTAGACCTTTGTATAGCCTGCTGTCAAGTCACTTCCTAGTGACTGAGCTCCCAGTTAAGCCAAAGGAGTGACTTGATGTTTCCATTGTAAGGTATGCTGTTCTTGTCCTTTATTTATCCTCTTGCCTCTCATCTGAATATTCTCAAGTCTGTTAACCACCTTAGTGAAGGGCACACACCAGCACTGGGTCTGGTGAAGGCACTTAGAGCTAATGTCATCTTCCCGAGCCCCTTGGAAGGTGCCCTGACTGCATATCCAACGAGTACCTCAGTCCTTTTAGCTGCACCATTGCCCTGGGAGCTCCTCTACAGCCACCATGACTGAGCACAGCAATCAGCAAGCTCTTCTTCTTGCTGCCAAGGTGGAGCCCCCCATCTTTTAAGTATCACTTGTATCATCTGAGTGCTTCAGCACACCGTGTGCCATTCCGTGCAGCTGTAGCACAGTGTTGACCAGGCGATTGGAGATCGTTCAGCGAGGCTTACCTGCTGCATTACTCCTTTCCTGCCCGCCCTTCTCCAGTATGTCAGCCTCAGCTGGGGCATGCCTCAGATGCCTTCTGAGAAGCTTTAGAACACTTCATAGCAGCAGTTACAGGATCGTCGGTCCATAACGCTGTCTCTAGTCTTGCGCTCTAGCTGCAGGAGGTTTTTGTAGCTACTCAGCAACTCAGTATTTTCATTTTTGGAAATATCTTGAACCTTGGCCTTTTCATCAGCCTGAGGCAGAGAGTTCCACAGTGAAGATGACTTTTCAAGGGCAGAACAGAGGAGCTACCTGATTGGCTCTACCTGTGTTGCAGTGTATTCAGAGGGAATTGGTCATCTGATGAACCAAAGACAAACTGTTTTGGCACTGAATTATTAGCATCCTACAGACCACTAGAACTGATGTTCTTTTGTCTGTCTTGCCTTGCTGGCTCAAACTCTGTCTGCCTAGTGTCAGATGGAGGGGCCTGAATTTTAAGACATACTATTTGTTTAAGTTGGGAGGAAAAAGAAGTAATTTTGGAGGTCTTCATAGCATTGAGACTTGTCTTCTTCAGATCTCAGAGAGAGGGCAGTGTCTGGCCTGCAGAAGATTCGCAATGATACTCACTGTTTCTGACACTGAATAGTTGGCTGATTGCTACTTCTCTTGGTATAGATGGGGAATAAAGCAGCAGTTGGTGGGATTGGGCTTCGTGGGAAAATAGATGACACATAAGCAGGAAATTGTCATATTTGACTATTTTGCTGTCGATTTGGCAGACACTGGAGGAGGATTATCCATGGAAACTGAAAGGAGGAAGCAAAAGCAGACCTCCTGCCTATTTAGCTGGCCAGAGACCAAGCAGAGAAGTATGTTGACCTAAACTATGAGAAAACCTAGTGCAGAATCTCCTGCAGAAGTACACTAACATTTACAGGAAATGTCAGCTTGGATCTGTGTGACAGATCAGAAGAAACAAAAAACTCTTTTCATTGAGTATCTGCTTGCAGGCCACTTCGAAGGTACTCATCCTCACCCTCCAGCGCTGCTGAGTGCTGACAAGGAATGATGAGGTCACTTTGCATCCGAGGTGTATAATGTTTCATGGGATTTTGGCAGTGAGCATGCAGTGCCAGTCTGGGTGACTTTCCTCTTCACCTGTTTCAGAGACAGGCTGTTGTGCAGCCATGGCAGCCCATGACAGAGAGCTGCTACATGGGGTTAAGTAGTTCTGAGTTGGGCTTTATTGGCTGAACAGTGCTAGTGTTACCCATCTGGCATCCGCCTAAAATATCACTGTAGAAATTACTGGTAGCGAGCTTGGGCTGTGAGTTATGCAAACCTTGTGTCTTAGTGATTCTTCATGGCAGATGGTTGGAGTGGGACTTGGGCTTCAGGAGCTCAAGTTTCTATGGAAGAAGCCACTGACGAATGAAGGGGGTTGTGAGGTTGATTCTCCGTTTTTGTGGTTGTATTTTAGTCCCTGTGACCTAGACAAAGATCTGGCCTCCCAAAGGTTTTACATACGACTTTTGGCATTGAAAATTCTTGGTGATCCTCACTGTGCATAGCAGAGACTAAAGTGTAGATACATTCAAAGAGCATGTCCCAGTAATACTCAGATTTTCTCTACATGTCACCAGTACTTGTCTGGAGATGGAGGCCAAAAGGCCTTTCCTCACTTGCAGGATGAGAACTCTGCCTCCCAATTTCCTTCCATTACCAACAACCTCCTTTCCTTTGTATTTGGTTAACGAGACAAGGAATGTAGCTAGAGATCTGTAGGGTTTATGCAAGGCTCAAGTAACAAAGATGTAAACTTCTCCCTGTTCAGAGCTCTGAGTATCACATTAGCAACCTGCTCTCAAAATTCAAACACTTACATACACAGAGTGGAGGACAGAGGTGCAGGTACACCCAGCCAGGCTATGGCAATCCAATAGTACTCCTGGATGGATGGGTGATTATGGGTTGGTCATGTGGCAGTTAAAGGTGTGGAAGTGAACTAACAAGCTTTGAGAATCTGTCCCCTCGGGTGAGTGGGGAAAACATTTTGTTACATGGGATCAGTGGATCCACAGTTGCTGCAGGTCCCCATGCGAGGGATTCATGAGCATGGCTGTTAGAAAGCAACCCTCCCAGAAGGCACACGGTCTGGGAGCTGACTGACTGTCCAGGCACTAGTTCTGAGTGTTCATATCCAGAGTTCTCTCGATCTCCACTCTTCGTGGCAGTGAAGACACAGGCGAGCCAATCCAGCAAAAAAACACCGGCTTCAATAAACCGATGTTCTACCCTCCTGCACCGCACCCCCTCCGGTGTCCCACCGGCATCCCAATCCCAGATGTTCCGCGCTCCAAATTCTGGATCCCCAGGAAGCAAGGCCATTACAGGTACCAATTGCCTTTCTACCATCAACTTTCTTAAATGCTTAGTGTCCAGTCCTGCCCTGGGTTGGCTTTTGACCCTTCCTGGACTCAGTCTGCTCCATCCATGACTGTCCCAGAAAAGCTACTCCCAGAAGCAGTTGAGGGGATTAGATCCTTTGGCACATTATAAATAAAAATTCAAATCAGCAGTAGGTCTTCTTAACCTCTTCCCAGAGACAAGTTGGTTTTGTGTAAGCATCGTGCTAACCATGAGGCACGAAAGACCCTGTTTCAAATCCTGGTGTCACAAACTGAGGAGAGCTTCCTGACAAGGATTGGTGTAGTGACTTGTCAGGTATGGGGATTTTTGTTTGGTTTTCAGCTTTGTTTGGCATGTTTTGTTTCCCTCAAGGGGATATTTTCAGGGCTAGGCCTGTGTCTGAGGAAGTGGAGTGTAGGTGTTTTCACAGTGCTCCACACTCCACAGGAGCAGTAAAATTTAATGTTACAGGACCATTAAAGAGGTGTTAGAATACTCACGTTAAGGTTGATCCTCCCGTAGTCCCCATGTCCTCCTTCCAAACAAGATCAAACCTTAAAAAAGAAAAGGATTAAAAAAAGGAGGCAAAGAGCACTGAAAAATAACTATTAATACGTAGGATGTGAGAGAGAGCGTTCACATGTCCAGGCAGCAGGGAAGCAGTCTCATGAATGTGTGGGATCAAGAGATACATATTCCAGCTCAGTACAGAAGGGCTGGTTAATCAGCTGGTGTTTAAACACCCCTGAAATGTCCAGCATGGACAGATGCTGAGTAGCAGAGGTGGCTGTGCTGGCTCTCCAGGCCACAGGATGCTGAACAAGTGTGCTTTTTGTTAGATAACAGACATACTGCAACATCTGGTATCTGCGGATGAGTGACCTGTCTTCTTACGGCTTGCGAGTCACTGAGATTCCATATTGTTATTGCACCTCTTAAGCATATGTAAGATTTTACTACTAATTTGGGCTCCATCCAGTTCAACCAAGTTAGGAGTTAAAGCTGAGAAACCTTTTTCATTATTTACTTAAGTTTGTAACAACTTCTTCCAGTTTCGTATCTCTTACAAAAGTGGAAAACTGGGAGCCTGCCTGGGTCAGAGGCCAGGTTCATCTGAGCAGTAACTGGGAGATGTTTGCTGTAATGGCACTTTTTTCCCCCCACTTCTCCAGTCAGTAAGTATGGCAGTACACTGGGTAAAAAATTTGAGCTGTTCTCTTCCTGTATGGAGGAAGGAATCGCATGATGCTTGAGCCTGGTAGATAGATCTTCAAAAACTAATCTTAGTCTGGGGATCCTACCCTGTCTGTCTGGCAGTGTCGCTTCTGTGGTGTCTTTCAAGGCAGTGGCTTTACAAATGCAATCTGAGCAGCTTCTTGAGCTTCTAGTACAAACACAGTGACCGTAACACCGATCAGGAAGACAGTCTCCAGAAGGGACGCCCTCCGAGTGTTGTGAGTAGAGGTGTTCCACGTGGGCCTGGATAATACCAGAGACAGTGGAGTACCACTCCACTGACAGTGTCTGCACAGATGCTTAGTAGGGTGGCACTTAGTTTCTCTATACAGGTAATTTTGCTTTGCAGGCAAAAGGTACGAGGGGAGAGAGACACACAACATGTGTCAGCTGCCCTCTCCTGTGTGGAAGGACTCAGGAAGTCCAAGGAAGTGCGTTAAACCATTTTTTTCTTATAGCTAGGCTTGGCAAAAACACCCAAAAAAAGGAGAGGGGATGAGGACAAAACTAACATGCAAATTTTTTCCAAACATTTTTGGAGACCTCAGACTCACTTTCACTTGTGACGTATGCCAGGATTTGAACCTGGGTCTCTTGGGGGGGGTAGGTTGGCCTAATCCATTTTGTTGTGGTCTCTTTTTTCCCACTGTGCCATCTGATGTTCTAGTTACTTAAGGCCTCTTGCTCCTATTATTTATCTGTCAAGGGGGATGGACTAGATAATGGCTTCAGCCCTGTTTTATGTGATTCTGTTTTAACTGGTTTGATTACCAAGTTTTCCTGTATTTTAGTAAGAGTTAGGAACGTAGTAGAGAATTTGAGAAGTCTGCTCAGGACTTGAAAGGGTCCACTAAGGATTGGCTGGACCAAAATTCATGGGCTGGGAACTTTGTTCAATCCAGGTCTTTTCTAGCCCCATCAGACATAAAGCCCATGTGTCTGAGCTGCCGTTCAGCATGGGGAGGCTGTGAGGCTGCAGGGAGCTGGGTCCTCTTTGTGAAAGTCATGACAGCAGTCCCTGACACTCCCGAGTGAAAGACAGCTTTCCCCCAGCTCCCTCCCTGTACTATTCGCATGCCACTGAGCCCGGTGGAGCCTGGCGAAGCCATGTTCACATGCACCCGCTGGGTGACAGTGGACTCCATGAATGAGTCCACGTATGGTAAGAGTCTTTACAGCACAGACCATGCTCATCAGTTTGGCCAGTTCACCTTTCATTTTATTTATTTCTAGTTTATTCTTTGAGTCACTGCAGTAAACAGATATTTACAGTAGATAGAGTTGCCCAGATGTTGCAGACTTAGTTGAAGTGAGATGAGACCCCACACTGTTGGTACATTGAACTTACACTGAGGGACACCAGCTTGAGAAGGTGGGATGCATTTCAGCTGTGCTGTAGAGTGACATTTCAGGGCACTGCAACTACTGCCAGGGTCAGGAACCACCTTGGCAGGCTGGAGGAGTCCTCCCGTGACAGTTACTGGAAAATTGCCCTGCACTGTTGCTGAAACGTGTGAAGCAAGTAAACTGTGAAGATCAGCGCTGGCAGCACGGTGCAGAGGAGCTGGGCCTGCCTACTTGGCCCTGGGGAGCGGTAGGGTAGCGAGTTCACTGTTGGAAAGCACAGAGGATCTACCGTAGCTTTTCAGGACACAGTGGGTCGGCTCTGGGACAGCCCTGCAGTCCTCCACTCGAACCTTTCGGGGAGGGTACTTAGGAAGGGAACTCAGATTACTGGGAAGCTCGAGGAGGGCTGGCATAGTGCTTCTGTAGGTGACGTTCTGCATGTTGTGGTGAGGACCCGAGACCAGTCTGCAGGCCTTGTCACCTGTGCAGAGGCTTTAAGAGCTGCTTATTGTCTTAAGGAAGAGGAAGTTGGGGGTTTTTGCAGGGGAGGAAGCCATGATCCTTCTGGTTTAGTCAGGTGTTCGTGGGCTCCCTAAGAACCAATCCAGGCCATCTCAGCTAGAAAACATGCAAGAAAAATATCTGCTTGTTTTCCCTTGAGTGAATCTGGCCCGTTCACCTCCAAAATGAGGTATCTGACCTTTCTGCTGTGTTCGGGGTATGTGATTATGTGGCATAAGAGCATGTTGTCTTACCTCCTGTCTGTGTGGTTCTGTGTCCAGTATTGACCAGTCACCATCCCTGCTTTGTTCTCCACCCAGCAGAAAG
>NW_010250339.1:10463-44836 GCF_000690775.1 Eurypyga helias
CAAAACAACTTTGAAGAAACAAACAGCAATTCTCAGAACTCCAGCGGTAAGTGTGTTCACTCCCTCCTGCTGTTGCTTGCTATGCCCCTCTCCAGAGCAGGATTCAGCTGTGATCGGTGATTGTTCATATATTTGGGGTACCTTCTTTCAGCTTGCAAGCAGCTAGCCTTCCTGGGGTAGTGCCCTCTTCTCAGTCCTCCCCAGGTTTCAGGCACTCCAGCACCTGTAAAAAATGATGGTGTGGGGATCCTGCTCCTAAGGTCTGTGTACTTCGGTACAGGCTTTTCAGTGGGGAGCAAAGAGGTAGAAAAAGGGGAATATGGATTGTACTCGTTCTTCGTGCTTCGGTGAAGTTCTTGTGGAGCGAAGCCATTCGCAAGAAGCAAGAGAAGTGTGAGCACTGTGAGCAGGGCAGCTGTTTGGATATTACAGTGATGCTATTTACACATCGCTGTAACCAAAGTCCAGCTGTTTGTGCGTTTGCTACACGGAGGTCACAGCCTATCAGATATGTAGGTATTGGACCAGAATACATGTGCTAGAACGAATTCAAATTTACCCCACTTCTGGAGTTCCCTTTTAAGTCCAAGTGGTAGTAACTGGCCGAGACAATTTTGTTTAGGTACACAATTTGTAGAGTTTTCTTTGCAAGATTTTTATCCTGCCAGTGTATCCCACTGCCTTGAAGTGGGACACTGCTGTTCTCTTATGCTCCCTAACTGGAGCATAGCAGACAGACCAGATGGAACGTAATTTCAGCATCTTGATGCAGAGATAAATAACTTGCCAGAAGAAGAGTCTGGCCTCCCTCCATTCCCCATTCAAGAGCTCCAAAACATGTGGTGTTCACCATGCTGCTAGCTGGAATGGACAGGTAAAGGAAGGGATTTCTCCCTGAAGTGGGTTACACAGCATCTGTTGTGGGGGTTTATGTCTGCCTCTGAAGCAAGTAAGGGGCTTTCTGGAACCACGTTGAAGGGGAACAAAGTGGTGTTGGACAACCTACATGCGGTAGCAGAGCGGGTGATAGTGAATGGGAAAGAAGTTGCTTGTTACTAAAATACTGTGTGTTATGTTTGGGGGAACAATCCTGTACTAATCCAAGCATTCACCACAATTACAGCTGTTCATTCGGGGACAGAAAAACCTAAAGAAAAGAGGTGTAAGCAGAACCCATCAGGTGAGCTTGTCTCTGTGTTTCAGGCCCTCGTACTCGTCACTCCTGTTCCACTTGGGTAGCGGCAGTCAGGAGTCCTTAGGGGCTGGCCAAGTCTGTCTCAGTCAACCCAACTAGGCTGTTAGACATGACACCAAACAGTGTAGTTCACTGACTGCCGAGAGTTACTGACCTGACTTGCTGCTCTGAAATTGGCCACCTGCCTCTCATCAGGTCTGCTCCTCATGTCCTGTCTTCTGTGGGTAGAATGAGTGGGTTTTCTGAAGGGTTTCAAAGCCTTCAAGTGTATGTCTTTAAATGCCAATATACCATTTGGATTCCTGACTCCTCTGGGGCCCTTTGAAAGCAGCAGCCTTAGATTGTTCCGTTTTTATCCCTGTCAAGGCCTGTATAGCCTACAGAGGAATGACACAATTACCTTTCTTCATATCAAACAGCTTGTCCATAAAGCCAAGAAAGCTGCAGGAGGGGAAATGAACCTCTAGCATGGGAGGGGTCTAGGAACCACTGACAAGAAGCACACA
This sequence comes from Eurypyga helias, assembly GCF_000690775.1. NCBI lineage: Eukaryota > Metazoa > Chordata > Aves > Eurypygiformes > Eurypygidae > Eurypyga > Eurypyga helias. The sequence continues at coordinate 12,165 of NW_010250339.1, forward strand.
CAAGAAAAGAGTGGCTGTGTTGTATAGTCCAAGACTTTAGTTCTGTCTGAACTGCTGTTAAATACTGACCTATTGTTGCTGTGACACAACTCACAGATTCTCCCTGCCATCTCCTTGTACCAGCTCACATCACACTCATCCTTCTGAATCTGTTTATCTGGACTGCAGCATTTAAAGCACATGAGTAAAATCTCATCGTAAAAATCAAAACAAAGCCAGAAATTCTTATAAATTGAGTAGTGAGTTTCATATGATTTGCTCATCTTACTTCGTTGTAAGAAGTGTTTCTGTCTGCACCACATGTATGGTTAGTTTATTTCAGTGGCTTAGTCGAGGGCCTGGCAGGCTGCAGGTGAGTTGCAAGATGCACACCTAAACTTGTTTGAGTCAGGAAACCCAAGGAACTTGAGTGAGCTGCTCAGAGCTGGTTTGAGGGGAGTTGAGCTCTGGCTGCAAGCAGTTCTTTGCTGCGTTGGGCAGCTAAGACACTCCTCAAAGCCAGGCTGGTGCATGGGGTGGTATAAACTTCTTCCTTTTTCCCAGTTCCTTTATCTATCCCACATCCACTTTCCTTCCTCAGCCTGCTTTCCCCCCTGACTCCATCTTTGTGCAGCTTCTGATGTGTCCCGTATGCTCTTTTCCAGCTCCAAGCCATTTCTTTTATTTCTTGGTGTTCTCAGGAGTCAGTCTAAATGTTCTCATGGATGGCAGCCTGGGTGAGCATCACCTTGTCACACTGTGAATGGCACTGGTGATTAGAGGGGCCATGGGAAGCTCTGCAGGCAGCTGCATGCTCTGGTGAACAGGCAGAGCTCTCAGTAACTTTCTTTTTTGAAGACCTGACGTGTCCTTACTTCCCCATTTTCCTTCTTTCCGTGGCTGTGTCTGAGTAGGTGGGACAAACTGTGTGGCTCAGTGTTCACATGCGTGATGTGGACTCTTGGGAGTAATCCTGGCGTTGTTGGCGTGTCCTCTTGTGCTCCAGCCAGCAGATCTCACAGAGGCAGGGGAGCAGCTGGTGATAATGTGGTCGAGAATGACAGAAGGACAGTCACTTCTGTCCTCTCCACTCCCATCTGCTTGTCACCAAACTCCTGCTGCTGTAAAGAATAGTCCCCAGGTTTGGGAGGTAGGCGTAGGTCACAGCTGAACAGCCTGAGAGCTGTGTGGCTTGGCCTCGTTAAAGGTTTGATTCCCTGTACCAGGTGCTCTTTGTGGATGGGAGCTTTGTGTCACAGGCTCAGTTATAGTGTTATCAAACAGAGCAGAAGTATTTTTTTAGGCCACACAGCTGGATACATTAAAAAACCTCGCTGTGCCACAGACCACTTTGTGTCTGGAGTGAGGGGGAGGACAAGCAGAGCAGGAAGGCCAGCAACTAAACCCACCTAAAATAGACTTGGAAGCAATGCTGTAGGGAGTCCAGAGTGGGAATGAGATACGTAGAAGGGAAAATGTTGGATTTCAGATGTCTCTTCCCTGTGCATAGCCCCAGTCCTTGTCATAATGAGTGCAGGTACCTGGTGTCCTTGTATGAGTAACCTGGCATCTTGCTGCCGGTAAGCAGCAAGAGTTCCTGTTGTGCAGGGCAAACGCTACTTTGTGGCTCTGTTTGGGTCCATCTGCTAGCAGAAAGTCCTTTTCCCAGGAGGGAAGAATGGAGAAGGACTGTTCAGCTGCCGTCCGCCTCATGACTGGGAGATTGGCTTTCGTATTAACAGGAAAGAGTTTTCACAGCCCCTTAAACTTGCTTTTTGATGAAACCTGGAAGTTTCACAGTGTTTTAAAAATAGCACCCGCTAAAATGTGCAGATTGCTTCCTTGTGCTGCCCCTGGAGCGTGGGCAGCCCGCACAGAGGTCCCAAGTTGCATGAAGCTTGCGATTATTCACAGATGAACTAAGCAAGGTCCAGAGAACGACAGGACTTGATACTGAAAGATGGAGTTGGCTTGTTGTGATGCATAAATGGTTAATCACCTAAGATGCTGTAAAGCTGCTTTCAAGAACACACTCCTTGGTGATGGTCATTTTGCTGAGTCTTGACATGTGCAGAGGTTTTCTGTACTATTCAAAAAAATACTTGAAGGCCACTTTGTGAAATGTTCTTCTTGAAAAACTAGTGATTATCAACCTGAACCTGGGAAGGTAAAAAGCCCCAGAAAGGGGCCAATACATGTATTGCATTCAGTAACGGCGGCTTGCTGCCTTCCTCTTCCACCATGTGCATGTTGGGGTGAGCAGAGCAGCATGTCTGGGACTCTGCGGGCTTGGCCCTGCAGTGATGTCATGTGTGACCACGTTTTACTTCCCAAGCTTTTAGATCTTTCCATTGTCTCACTTTTTGTCTGACTTCGGAAAGTCTCAGGAGCAATGACCTTCTCTAACTTGCTGTTTACGGCATAATCCAGCCTCGATCTGTTGTTTTGGAGGCTGTGGATGACTCCTTAGTGAAGAAGAATGTGTGGTGGCACCAGCTGTAGGCCAGGAGGGATGAAGGAATCTGCAAGACTTCAAGAAGAAAAAAATGCTAAGCAAAAAGGAAAAAAAAGTTCTTTAGTTTAGGTACCTTAAAATACATCCATCAAAAGGAAAAAAACTATTTGAAATTTCCAGTATTTGTTGATGTCTAAACTTGTGGGATATTATGAAGGTGAAGGAGACAGCATTTAAAACTGTAGGGAATTGGGAAGTATTTTACACTTTCAAGGTTGATTTAAGTATGTCTCAATTTCATCTGCTGCATTAGGTAACTATTGCTGTCATAAGTTCCAGTGGAACAAATTTCAGCATTTACGGTTTTTAAAATGTCAGTGTGTTTCGTTCGTATTTACACAGGGAAGCTTTTCTTTCCAGCAGCATTTATTTCAGACTGGGTAGAGGGGCAAGGCAAATAACCACTTCTTTTGAGTCGATACATGCCAAGCTGAGGTAAGACTGAGACCAAAAAAAGTTCATTTTCTCCTTTCAATTTAGAAGTAAAAATTTTTGGAGAAGATAGAGAAGTGCCAGTTCTCAAAATTTAAAGGACATCGGAGCAAATTTTAAACATGTGCTTAGTGGGATCCTGATCTTACATGCTGTATTTTTTTTTTAGTGAATCAGTTCAAAGTCCAAAACATTGTTCAGTAGTGCACCTTATTTTCCTATGCATGCAGCACATTGATAGTTGTGTTCAGCTAGTGAAAATGTACATAAGCAGCATCCTACAATATATTATGGTTCCTAATTCCCATCCAGTTGTAGTTATCAGAATTAGTTCAAGCATAAGGATAATTAGAAATGCCTCATTCACCGCTTGCCACATAAAGCCAGTATTTTTAGCATGTGTTAAACAGGGCAGTCTCTTAAGCAGAAATAGGTAGTATGTCTGTCTTAGTGACTGAGCAGCGCTAACCGTTAGTTTTATGGAAAGCAGCAAAAAGGCAGAGTGCAAATCAGCATTAAAGTCGTGATACAGAACTCTTCGGAAGCTTTGGTGGTGACAGGAGCAGATGTGTTGTCAGCTTGTGCCCCCTACGCAACTTCTGTAGTAGTCGCAGGAGTTCAGCTCCTACTCGCCCTTACAACGCCGGGTCCTGGTGTGCACCTGAATGGAAGGCCAGACAAAGACACCCGGCAGTGGCTGCTGCCGAGCTCCCAGGACACAGCAAATGGCATCGATGTGTTGAGACTGTTGTCAGCATTACTGTGTGTTCACAAGACTGGGGTTGATGGATGATCTCACTGCAGAGTAGGGATGTTCCTCAAACTGCCAACTGGGCCAAAAAAGCTGGTTTGCACTGAAGGTGCAGGTGGTCGTGGTGTACATATGGGAGGAGCCAGCTGGGTGTGTTACAGACATTGGGATATTCCTCCTCCCAGCTAGGTGTGTTACAGACACTGGGATCCTCCTCCTTCTCTGTTGGCTGTACATCTGCTTCTGCTCTTTCTCTGTAGTCCAGTGAATATCCAAATCTGGTTGAACTTCTTCTGGGAACACATGACATTTAGGCTAGGAATTTGGTGAATGAGTGCAGATTTAATGCTTGGGGCATAATAATTCTCAACTGTTGGTTACAGTATGATGTGAGCACAGCCAGCCTCTGCACCTCTGGCTTCTGAGATGCATCCAACTGTCTTACAGGTTATGTCATCTGGGCTGAGGAACAAAGTACAAATCCCATTCAAGTGGTTCATCTTTTGGTAAATCTCCTTCTCATCTGTTGGTTGTTTTGTGAAGAGCAGAAGAGGTCCAAGCCTGCTAACGACCAAGTTTCAGGAGTGAGGAAAAAGGGGGGGGAGTTGTTACGTGAGCTCCCACGTTGTCATAACTAAGGTGTGCAGAGCACAGATAAAGCTGACCAAGAGGCAGCACTATTGCACATGCATAGAGCAGCATTTTCCAAGGCAGGTTAAAAATTACATGCCCAGATGAAGGTTTGCCACTGGAGTGCAGTTCTCACCATTAGAGAAGGGGTAACACAGGGACAGGCTTCAGTTAAGAAACTTGCTTTATTCTGTTGCATAAACATGAGTTGTTGCATCCACTGGGCATTTGTGTGGAATTGAGGTTTCCACTAATGAACTGTTTATTTCTGGTGCCACATTCATTTAAGTTGTTCCAGACTTGTCATGCTGAACAGTCAACTTGTAGACAGGAAGACGGATATCTGGGTTAAAGTAACCACTCAGCAGCAAGTCTCTGTGAGTGAAATCCTGCCAATTGCTCGAGCTCTGGGACACAAGGAAGGACATTGAGACAATACATCAAGACAAGAGTGTGAGTAGTCGGCAAAACTGTGAACAAACAGCTGGTGATAGGAGCTGTGGATTGCAGTCTTCAGGCACAGAGACTGTGTCATGCTTGAGCTGGACAGGATGTGGCCCTGAAAGGCCAATGTATGGGCAGAAAAAGATGAACTTCTGTTTCAGTTTTGCCTGGTGATTCTGTGGAGTGAAAGATGAGAAATCCCTAAAGCAAGCCAAATTATCATTAATCATTCAAACGATGTCATTTCAGTGGCTGTGAGTCAGTTTCAGTGGAGCTGACTCTGCTGGGGCAGGGACATTTCAGTGCAGGGATAACAAAAGGCCAATAAAACAAAGACCAGAAAAATCCCAACAGTCGTCTTTCACTTAAAATACTGTAGTAGCAATGTTCAGCAAGTGGCCTGAACTCCTATTGCAGACTGACAGTGTTTTTTTTAAGATACTGGGCATAACGAGGAGACTACGTTAGCACTTCTGGCTGGAAAGCAGCCAGAGAGTGTGTTGAGAATTCACTGCGGTGTATTAAGTGGCATATGCCACTGCTATGTGCCTCTTCCAGATCAAGTTGACTTCTGGGGGGACAGTAAAATGTCGGGTTTTGGTCCTCAAAAGCTTACTCGCCTCTGGGATGCTGAGAGAACCCTTGAAAGCGTGAAGCCATGGGAAGGGCCAGTGAGCTTCAATGTGTTCACTGACAAGTACAGTGCTTCCCAAAGCAAAAGCAAAATAGTGGAAGAGTGGTACCTAGAGGAGCCTGCCCTGTTCAGCTGCTCAGTAGGACCAGACTAGGAACCTGTCTCAGTGAAGATCCTCCTCTAGGTACAGACCCCATCAGCTACAACTAGAACTTGTAGTGCCACGCTGGCTAATAGAAATGTGTTAAGCGATCAGCAGTGTTCTGTATCCTGCTGGTGCCTTCCATGTATACCCTTTCCATAGCACTGTCTATTCATGTCTTTGCCAAGCATCATCCATGCCTTCATCTTCATTTCTTGCCAGCTGGCCCTGCCGGCTGAAGCCCTCGGCAATAGCTCAGGTCCTCATCTTGCTGAAATAGTGAGTACGAAGGCTCACTGTGCTTGCCCCGTGAGGTTAAGGAGGCAAGCTTTCCCTCCGAGTAAACCAGTCCAAGTCTGTCAGCCCTGAGAGCCTCATTCAGTGATGTGTCAGCTCATAACTTGGGACCATTCTGTAAATACACTGAATTGATGATTAATGCTAATGGTGTCTTCCCCTCTGCTGGGGTTGGACATTAAAGGGCCTCACCTGGAATCTGCACAGGGTCTGAGGGGCTGAGAATCACCGCTTCTGCTCCCCTGCACCGTGGGGTGGATGCAGATGGCCCCCGGTTGACCAAGGGCTTGTTGTTTCCATTCCTTTCAGCAGTAGAAGAATTTTACCTTAAAGAGATGCAATGCAGGGTGTACCTGACAGAAAATGTGTATTGTCAGCCTGTATAAATGTGCTCTGCTTAGGAACGCTCACCTTTGGTCTATCATCCAATGAGGCTAAAACACCCTGTTCTTTCTACGCAGCTTCAGTTTGAGGAAGCAGCATGATGAATTTGCATCTGGGGCCCCAAAAAACACATTTGTCTCTTGCCCCCTTAGCTTTTATTCTGCTGGCCCTCCCGACTTGACTGTTTCCATTACTGTAGCATGGAGTGTATGTTAAAATTCTGGACATTTCAAAACGGGAAGGAAAGGCGCAGATTCCCAGCCCTGATTCACAGCTGGACACGTCATAATTTGCAGTAAATGGAGACCCCCATCCTGCCACAGTTAAATCTGGAAGTGTGGAGGAAGGCTAAGGATCAGTCAGCAGATAGGCAGAGCTGTGTAGCATGCAGCAAGGTCTCTGCCAATCTCAATATTTAAATCTCTTTCTTTTTTGCAGAAACCGCAAGTCCCCTGATTTCAAATCCTTTCCCGCTTTTACAAAGTAAGTGTGATGGATGTCTGGTGTGCAAAGGCAGGGACTTCCACCCTGCAGCCGTGCTGGCCTGCCCTCTTAGCATTTTTCATGAATTACTGGGTTTTTTCTTATGGGTCCAGGTGTCAGAGAATAAAATGCCTCCCTTCTGTAGCTCTGGTTTCAGATTTAAATGCAGCAGAAATCCTTCAGGGTGTTTCTGTGCAGTGTGTGGCTCCTAGCCCCTTTGCACTCACAGCCTTCTGGGAGTTAAGTTTTGTGAAATACACCAATAATACATATTCTGAGAGACCACGGTTTGAATTCTGAAAATGAACCCATGTTTAAGTTACATTTACACGCAGGAAAACTTGTCTTCATGGCTCAGCTGACTGAACACCTTTGCAGAGACAATTCCCTCTGGCCTGAGAGCACGGATGAGAAATGGGAGCCCAGTACATGGTGGTGAGCAAGCTCAGGAGAAGGAGAGCAGGGCTGACATGGGCAGATGTGTGTGGTCTCTGCTTGAGATTCTGCCCCATGTCCTTGATTCTTGCAACAGGTGGATCATCTTCCTTTGCCTTACAGCGTGTTTCGGTACAGCTTGGCTTACGTCTGGGTTTTGGGGATGATACTGTCTGCGCCAGCCTCATAGTCCAGGACTGCTGTCCCTTAGCGTAGGACAGCCCTGAGTGCTGCACCCTGAGCATGGCTGCGGTGGCGGAGGATGCCTGTTCTTTCCCACTTATACATCTGAGAAGTGAGAGCTTTATTCAGAACATGAGAGTTCACATTGAACTTCGTGCCAAAAAATGTAACAGCCGTGATGCATTCAGGACTGCCCTTTATAAAGCATGTTTCATAGCACCTCTTTATGCAGCACCTCATTTATTAGCTGAGATGGGTGGAAGTGAAAAGTTCTGTTTTCAAGAAAGTTGCACTTACTATGGTGTGTGATGGCGTTTTTGTAGGAGACGGCTGCTGAGTCGCAGGTGTTGTCTCACTGGTTTCTGTCAAAGGTATGGGAAGATGCAGTTACACTGCTATTCAAGCTGAAGTCAGTGGAAACCTTGGGTGAAAATGCTGAGAAGTTTCCCTTACAGTTCTTCTGCATTTGTTTTTCATCAAAATGTGAACAGAAGTGTTGAAATGTGGGTCCTTTCTGTAGAGGAGAGAGCTGCCCGAGGGCCTGCTCCCTGCGCTGCCATCAGTTGTTGAGCTGGCTGCTGGGTTTCACTTGTGCACAGGCAGCTCAGGGTGGTTTCTGTTGAAGCTTTCTGTTAAAAGCTCTCAGCTCATGTTCACTCCTGGCCTCAAACCAGCCTCGGCTATTTTCCCTGGCTTAGATGTAGCAGTGAGTTAACATGGGAATTAGAGTGATTTATTTAACCTGAGCACCGATGCTGTTTTTTCTCTGTCTTGGCTTGTACAGCCCACTGCCTTGCTCTGAAGCCTTCACTGGGTATATATAAAGCACTAATAAAAGTCTCTAATAATAGCCCTGGGGAAAGTTGTTTTAAACTGTGCCACCAGCTGTGTTAGATCTGTGTGACTCAGGAGGCTGAAGAGGCTTCAGCAGCTGCTGGTGCTTTAGGCTTCAGTAGAGATGTTTTCAGGGAGTACCTGGGCAGCCTGTAAGGGTGACATGATGGCATGTCTTGTTCAGAGCAGAGCAAGACCTGGCTCACAGAGGAAGTCTGGTTTTTTGGGTGCTTCTGGGGAGAACGAGTGCTTTGTGCTCAGCAGCCAACACCCACTGCACCACACGCAGATGTCTCTCTGGGGAGGAAAGCTCTTTGGTGCTTGGTCGGAGTATGAAATGCCATGGCTTGGGGATGCTGCAATGCTTGAGTTTCAGACAGCTTGCAAGAGGCTGTTGGAAGTGCCCTGGGATAGGTGTTTGCCGTTCCAATGGCACTGCTTGCAGTGGATTTGTGCTCTCCACTGCACAACCCCTGTGTTGTGGGAAAAGTCGTGAATGAGAGTCAGACTCCACTGAGATCAGTTGGCTGCAGAGTAGCCCTTTTCTGCTGGCAGACAGGACACGTTCAGAGTGGTTTCCTCCTCCTTCCACATTTTCAAGTATTTTGCCTCAGAAGCGTCATCCAGAGTTAGGATCCTGGCGCAGCACAGTGCAGTCCTCAGGTTACCGGGGAGGGTAGCACTGCCACTTCCGAGCTGGCCGTCTCCCGGGCGCTGGGGACTGCATGGCAGGCAGCGGGAAGAGCAGGCAGCACAGTGACAGCTAGCACGGCTCAAGAGAAAAACCTGCTGGGTCTGTGCCACACATGGAATGGGACAGGCAGTGAGGAAGGAGGGGCCAGAGGAGGAAGATGGAGATGGAAGATGGTGGGGGAGCAGGGTAGGTGTGTTGTACCCTCTCCCCTTCTCCAGCGCTGTGTGGGCAGGCACCCACAACATTGGCTGCTTCATGCATAGACTTTTCACTGCCAAATTTAGGCTACAAGCTTGCAGAAAACTTCTAAATGCATAGCAGCAACATGGAGCTGAAGAGACAGAGGGGATCACGTGGCAGCCTGACCTCTTTGAGGGTCTAATTCATGATTTCTTAGCCTTTTGTGAAGATTCAGAGCCTGTTTCTCCCCTTCTGCAGCAAAGCCTCATGCGTGCAGCTCAGCTATGTGTGGGAAGAGGCAGAACATGGAGGATAGGAGGTGCCCAGAGCCTTACTCTGCAAGTCTCCCAGCCCAGCAGCATGTGTCAGGGGTCAGGCAGAGCCATTTCCCTGCTTCTGCACAGGCTCTCCTGTGCATTGTGGCCATACATGAACCCATGGGAGAGCTCAAGCTGTATCCCAAGACCTGCAGAAAGCGGCAGCATCTCTGACTGCTGCCACAGCTTCGCAACTCTGGTCGTGGCTGTGTGAAGAGCTTGCTTTCCTGAGGTGGGTAGGAGATTGCTGGTCTGGCATATCATCTTCTGAGCTGTTCAGTGACATGTGAGAATGCGGCGCTACAGGCTTAGGGTTGAGGGTTGCAAGATTTTAATGGCTGATTTGCTAACAGTTTTTGTAGGATGCAGTAGTGGCAGGCAGTAGTAGCGAGGCCAGAGTCTGCTGCGGGCGAACTGCAGGACCTTGTGCCTAGGTCACGGCTGGCCAACAAAGCAGGAGCAACCAAAGCTGGGGATTTTGGCCTGTGAAGGGAGAGTGCTGTGAAACCAGCCTTGGTGAGCTCTCTACCTGCCTCCTTCCACCTTCCGTGGCTGTGTAAGGTGAGCCTTGGGCCATTTTCACCCTCTCCTTCCATCACCCAGCTGCTTCAGGTTGAGCAGCAGTTACTAGGAGTGAGCTGTGGGAACAAGGGGAGGGAAGGAAGGGAAGGCTTGTCATGCGAACTGGTGAGTTTATCCTCTACTCCCATGAGATCCAAGTGTGCAGGAAGGTTGTGTGAGTGTGGCAGCCCTACATGCACACTAGGAAATGGTGGGATCTTGGGGTGATGTAGCCCATGTCCTGCACCAGCCTGGGACAGCTCAGGGCTCTGGCTGTGGCTGCAGGTGTGAACTGGTGCAGTTTTAGTAACCTTTCCGGTTAATCTACCTGTAAGTTGCAAGCCTCAAATCGAAGGGGGGGTGGATTTACTCACTGTGTCCCCCAGCCCAGATGAGCAGTTCTTTTCCAGAGGCAGCTTTTGCCCGATTTCACGTACAGATTGCCTTTCTTCTCGCCACCTTCCAGATCCTTCTCCCTGTTCTAGCACAGATACATCCCACCCTCCTTCCAGCTGGCCTGACGGTTCCCAGTTCTCTGCTCTGTGGAGCGTAAGGGATTGAGAAACTGAAATCTCCGAAGTAAGAGGGTTGAGAAAGCCCTGGGAAGTAAAGCGAGTTCATTCATTCCCACAGGGATTCTACACTTCCCCCCTCCCTCAAACACCCCTTCCCTCCTCCCCTGGAAAGACTTTGAATTGTTAATGAATTTAAATTTTATCCTTAGTTTTATGTTAACACATGTTTGTGGTGAACCGTAGACTTCTGGTATGCTTTGTCTGAAAAGTATTTAGAAAATGCAAAAACTAATGCAAAATTAGTTTTTGAAAGTAGACAGTGATTTTGTTTCCAGAGGTGGACATTTCTGTGGTAGAACAGAAGGGGAGGCTTTCAGAAATGGGATGGATAGCGCCAGGGTCTTTCTGAGAAGAATCACAAACGAGAGACCATGTGGAGGCTGAGTGCACTGAGTATGCGGTACATCAAAGTGGCAGAGGGAGGACCTTGGGGTGAAGAACCGTGGAGACCGTGGTGGTCACTGCATGATGGATGGAGATGGGTAGAACCCAGAAAAGACCAGTTGGGAGTGAAGGGGAGTCAGGCAAGACGAGAGCTAGAAGAAAGACAGCACGACTTTATGGTGTTAAAATAGCTGAGAATATAACAGGAGGAAGGTAAAGCAGCTCAGTGAGACAAAATAAGCTGAGAGGGACATGTGAGGATGTAGTGAAACAGGAGAGAAAAGTGAATGTGAGAAACATGCTGCTTGGCAAGTGCTGGATATATGTGAGTGATTTGTTTCCCAGTGAGGGGCCCTGTAACTGACCTTAGGGAAGAGTCATTCTTCTGGGGGCTGCTTGGAAACCTGCTCAGTTGTGGAGTTTGTGTATTTGTCTGGGAGCAGAGAAAAGCCCTTGAACTGCAGTGAAGGATGGATTGATCCACCACCACTTTCCCTGGCCAAGGTTACTACCGGCAGAGATGGCAGAAGGGAATGCATGTGCCTGCTTGTGTTTAAATGGCACACGGAGACCTGAAAGTGTCCCAGGGAGCCGCGGTGCGACATCTCTACATCTCAGACTTTCCGAAGCACCTGAGATGTACAGCACATTCCGCTCACCCAACTCTGTTGCAGGGGAAGGGGCCCCAGCAAGGCAGTGGGGCAAGCAACAGGGGTGGTGGCTTTGTAATCTGCCCTGCCTGCAGCACCAGAGCTCTTCTGACCCTGCCAGGAACCTGTCAGCAACATTTAGCAGGCTCTTTGAAGCGTGATTTCTTGCACTGGATTAATCAAAGGGGGAGTCAACCTGCCTAGTTTGAGACACCTCCATCCAAGCAGTCTAGGCTCCATGTGCAGCACATGGGTGCATCTGTAACACAGGTCATCTGACACTGAAATACGTATCAGGGGGATGGTTTGCACCCCTGTGGAGTCTTCTCCTCTCTGCTAATTAAAAAAGGAGTCTGAACAACTAGATTACATTGTACCTTCTGTGGCATTTTACCACAACAGTCTATTTCACTACTGATGATTTCAGTAGAAACAGCCAGTCCATGTTAATTCCCCCAATCCTGAAATTTCCTGCGTGCCACGCAGCTGCCAGTGTTCCCTTTTCTTTTTTTTTACAAGCACAGTTACTTAAGTACAGTATTTCCAAACTTCCTCATCACAGCAAAACTCACAGCATCACAAGAAAATGCAGTACATTGAGCACAGCTTCTCGAGACGGAGCTGGCTCCATCACTGCCGAGGGCTGTAGGTTCTGTAGGAAAGGCACAGCAGGATGTTTAACCTTATGGCACAGAAGTACAGCTTATACAACCCCCTCATGGTCTCTTATGTTTTCCCTCACAGCTTCCTGTAGCCATCTGATGAATTCTGGGTTTTGCTACTGAGATAGACATCTTACACATTATAGCCAAGTCAGGCTTGTGCTTTCCTGTACTTTGCCTCTTCCATCCTGGATGCTGGTACTTTTGCTTGTGTGCACTAGATGTCTTAGGTTCTATTGATGCAGAATATGTTTTTCCCTTTGACTCTAGATACAGGTTTCTGGTATATTGTAGCAGTAGTCTCTCTGTGTGTGCCAGGCATTTATGTGCTAAGTTGTTTATATACCAAATGCTTGCATTTGTCCATTCTGCTGTTACAGAACAAAATGCCACAGCATAAGTGGTGGCAGTGTGCTGGTGTATCTGGAGTTACAGAAGCAAATGGCAGTGTTCACGTATTTCAGCCACTGTACTTTGGTATTACATCTGTCAACTAATGCACCCAACTAACTGTTTAAACGAGCAATTGCAAACATTTGCTATTAGGTTAATTTGGTGGAAAAAATGCACTTTCAACACGCTTGTTAGGACATAACTATAAATGTATCTTTCAGCTTATGTTGGAGCTCTGCACCCAGCTCTTTCCTGACTCCAGCTCATCCATATTACTCTGGCAACATGGCTCTCCTGCTCTGCTCTCAGCCTTCTGGCACAGCTCTGATTTCTGTGCTTCTTCCCTCCACCTCTGCTTACGCCAGCAACTTGCTGCTGCCCAGCCCAGTGGCACTCACCATTCCTCAGACTCACTGCACTTGTTGACAGCCGCAAAAAACCCGAGCTGAGTTCCCCCATGGCACTTCTCCATGCCCCAGCTTCTGAGCAACAGGATTTTTCACAACCCAATGCTCCTTGTCTTACTCAGGAAAGGCAGCAGCGACTGGAATTTAACAGAACTGGATGTAAAATTAATTCACAGTGCTTTGCTTTCAGGCTTAAAAAGAACATAGATAGGCTTAAAACAGCCTGCAGCAGGCACGAGCCAGTAAACCCTGGTCAGTGGGTAGCCTCTCGAGTCTTTGTGCAGCTTAACCAAGCCCCCCCCCCAGAATACACACCGGCAGGTGCTTTGCTTTAGCGCACAAGCTGTCCCTCTGCCATCCCGGGCCTTCCTATGGCAGTAAATTGCAGCACATGGAACAGTGCCTGACACCAGCCCAGGAAGCAGTGCCGTGCCCTAGTACTTCCCAAATCACTGAGCCCTGCAAGTTCGGTGCCACTGACATGCCCACCTGGGCTGAGGTGACAAGGACCGGGCCCTAAGGCGCTGTCTCACTACTGTACAAGCTGAAGTATGCACGTGTGCTGCTTCCCTGCATACTCTGTATAATTCTTCTGAACTGATTTCTCCCAAACAGAGCCTTACACCTGTGGAGCTTGTGGAATCCAGTTCCAGTTTTATAACAATCTCCTGGAGCACATGCAGTCCCATGCAGGTAAGCTGGGCACTTCGACTCGCTTAAAGCGGAGAATTAAATTCTGCGCTGATGCCTGACGTTGACCCCGTTGTGTGTCAATAGAGCTTTCTGTGCTCACGGTTTCCAAAGCCCCAGTAATCTCACCTGCAGCAAAAAGATACTCAGGCTGGAGGACACAGCAGTGGCTGCAACAATGCAAGGCTCAGGGTACATCAGAAATACTACTGCTTTCCCTGCGGAGAGGAAACGTGCCGCGCTAGCACTGAGCATATCAAACTACTCATTCCCTTTCTCCAAAGGTGTCTAGGGAATGCTCGTGGCATAGGCATTAATGGGTCACAGCACATTAAATCTCTCCCCCTGCAAAAAGGATAGTTCTGAGTGAACCAGCCAAACCCAAGTGCTTGCAGGGCAGCAGAGCCTTTGCCCACACGAGTCCTTTTCTGGGCTTGTGTCTCCTGGAGTTCTGCAAAGGACTGAAATGTGTTCTCATAAGGAGAATTTGCCATTTCAGCAATTGTGTTGCTTTCCTTCTCAGCTATATACAAAAGAAAACTGAAGAGTAGTTGCACTCCTTTGTTTCTAAGACACCTTTTTTGTTTCCTATCTCAATACATAAGAGGCGATTTTAAAATTTCAAAGCTGAAACTGTTTCGAAGACAGCATTCAGGATGTTCTAAAAGGCAGAAACAGGGTTTTTTATACACTGGCAGATTTTTTTCCTTTTTTTTCCCTCTTGATTAAAAATTCAGGTGAAATAACACAGGTGTGCAGATTAATTCATCTCTGACAGACAGCTGCTCTGTTGAGATACACGTTCAGTGCTCGCATTTCTCCTCACTTCACAGGTAAGCCCTGAGTGGAGGGGCTTGAGGAAAATCATATTTTCCATTCTGTAACAGTCATTCAAATCAAAGCTCTTGTTCTGTGTTTTAGTTTCAGTCCTAATTTTCGTGAGTGTCCCTTGAGTTCTTCATCCATGCGGTTCCTCTGTTCCGGTTCAGTTCTCACTGGCCGATCTTGGAGAAGGCTGTGTGTGTTGTTCAGCAGCTACTTTATTTTCATCTTTGTGATGTTACAAATAGACATTTAGGGTGATTGGTTATAATATGTTACGAGGTTTGTGGATGTTACTTCCTGTTAGTCATAAGCTGGGTATTGATGTACCCAGGAGCGGTGAAGCTCCGCGCAGGGCAGTGGCTGTCGTCATTGTGTGGTGTCAGGGTCAGCTCTTGCTGTTTGTCGCTGGCAGTTTCTGCTTGCCTCCAAGCTATGTCCTGACCCTCCTGTTTCTTGTTCTCCTCTCCAGTACTGAAATGCAGCATTTTGAGTGACAGCTCTTGGTGACACTGAGTAGGAGACCTGCAGAGGAGGGACTAAGGCTGAGGTGTTGAAGGGGAGAATGGCAGTTCACTGGCAAGGTGTGAGCTGTTGAAAATGATAAAGCTAGTGCTGTCTGCAGCATCTTCCTTCTCTCTTTACAAATAACCCATGACTTCTAGGCTTGTTCACCTGGATTACTTTGGGCACAGAACAGGGCTGGAGGGAGCAGGTGTCAGTGATCCGACTCATGTAATGTCAGCAGAAATCCCCTCTCTCCAACTCAGGATTACTCCTGTTAAACTCTGTGCTTTCTCATCTCTCCCTGCCCTGTAAGTCACTCTTCTGCTGGGCTGCTTCCCCCCAAGTGTCTCACAGGTACAGTGACAGCAAGCTTCCGTAAGTGCTTTCTGAGGCGTTACCGTGGCTGCCCCTGTGAAAGCAGCCATCCCCTGCTCTGGCATCTCTGTGCCTGGCGCTTGCCAGTCCTGTGCTCGTGCCTCTCTGCGGCGGGAACAGCAGCCTTTCCTGTGCAGCTGGGGGCGAGCGGCATGGGATGAGGCAAGCCAAAATGAGATGTGAAAGGTACAGACAGCTTCGGTGGGTGTCCGGTTCTGGATATTGTACTGGAGCATAGCAGCAGTGGAGGTTACACCGGACTTGTGGTTACTCTGCTCACAGTTTGTTGCGTGTCAGAGTTTGGGGATTTCCATGTCCAACAAACTGCATCAGCACAACATCTCTGAAGTGTGGGGGTGCAGAGACCTTGCAGTCGTCAGCAGAACTGGTGGCATAGAATCCACATGCTGGTGACACTGGCACAGTAGGCGTTTATACCAGTCCATATGCCTGGCTCAAGGAATGTTTCATTGTGGGGATGCAGAGATATATGAAGCTCGTGTGGGTCAAATACTCCCTCAGCTAATGTGTTCGGGAGTCCACTTCGTCTTACTGTGTCTGATGCGAAGGACTCATCTCTTCCAACTAAATGTGACGGAGGCAGGGATGTACTGCTGGCCTCAAGGAGCAAAGGCAGGCACATGCTTGCTCTTGAGTCATTCGGAGGGCTGAGCCTGGGGGCTAGGAGGTAATAAGGGGAGATTATAGCTCCATAAAGCAGCTACACAATAAGAAGAAGCAATTAGAATGTAAATTGGAGGCTGAAAGGCAGAAATAGAACAGCAGAACACCAGGCAAAGGAATTTGTTCTGTAATTACACTGTACAATATACAGCTTTGACTCCCTTTAGAGTACTTTGTTCAGGTCGAGTGCTACCATATAATGTCTTTCCTACCATCTAGAGCTAAAAAAATAAAAGGACGACTAGGCTGAACCTGGATTAAAGGATTGGAGGCATGAAGAGAAATTAAAGAACCATGATCTGTGTAGTTCACAGACTGCATGATAAGGAATATGAGGCTGAAATGCACAAATCTCATTAATGCCATATTGAATGCCAGAGGATATTTGTACATAATAAATCCCCTGTTATTATGAAACAGATAAAAAGAGTTGGGGGGATGAAATATAGAGGGTTTCGCCCTCCACCCGCCCCTCACCAAGACAAAGGCCTGAACCATGAACAAAGTTAGTAGGCAATATCCAGCCTTTTCCCTTGCCTACCTACAGATGTTTGGAGGTGAGGACACTGGTGGTATTAGCTCAAGAGCATTTGGGCTAGGCAAGTGCTGGGGAAAAAGTGATGTGTCATATAGGATCGCTGGCATCCACTGGAGCACCTCCCGCTCCTCATGTCTATTCCACACCTGCAAAGACCAACCTCTCTGGCAGTCCTGAGCATGGCAGTGCTCCCCAGGTACCAACCACAACCAGGGAATTCCCTGGGCACATACGGTCCTCGAGGCAGCCCCAGAGTGTACCCTGGTTCTGTCATACCCTGGTTTGCTCCTGAGTGTTGATCCAGTCTGTGGCCAACACAGTGTCCAGACCTAACAGTAACTGTGCAGTCTGTGGCTGTTCACCAGCGAGGTTTCTGAATGCCCAGGCAGTTAACATGCAGAGCTGCTCCAATTTGAGAGGATTTGCTCTTAAGGAAGAGGACACTGGACTTTGATCACACCATTGCTTGTCTCTAGATCCTTGCTGATCTCCCCTCTCCCAAGTCATGGCCACACACAAAGGAGAGCAACTTTACCCTCTCCTGTTCGTACTTATGGGCAGCCCACTGCTCTGCCCAGTACCAGATCACCATGGACTGCAGAGCAGTCCTGTGTGTGCTTTAATAAGGCATTCGTCTGATTTGTGCTCTGCTGTCTGGAGCACTGGGGCAGGATTCACTTCACTGCGTGCTGGTGTGCCTCGGCTGTAGACGTTGCCACTTGAGCTGGTCCGTTTGGACTCCCTTCATGATCAGTGGAGAAGCAGTCATTGACTCCAGGTGACTGCAGAGTGTGGTGGATCTTACACTGCAAGAGGCATCTGGTTCTGCCTGGGTGAATGAATCACACTTCAGCCTGTTTTCCACTACCCAGTGTAAAAGGAGGCCCAAAGGGCCAATTTGAGAGAGGCATGTCTAATAGATGTCCAAAATGGGGTGAGATGAGTCCAGCTGGGATGAGCAAAGTACCTGTTTTGTCTTCCTTGTTTGTCCATCCTTCTGTTCAGCCTCATCACCAGTCTCTCCATCATTCTCCTTCCTCTTCCCCCTCTCTTCACTGTGCCCTTCACATTGTTGCTTCACAGTCTGTTTCAGGGCACAATTTCATAGTGAAGCATACCAAGAACTAGAAAATTGCCTCTAGAGGGTGGGGAGAAGTTCTTGGGACACAGGAAGAAAAAAATAATACACAATTTACTGGTCTTGACTGAATTTCCTTCAGATTGGCAGCCGAAGTGTTTTCCCTGGTTACATGTGTAGAAATGGGAGCATGGACATAAAAACTCCTGGGGCAGTTGATATCTTGGAGCCAGAGGGAGTAATGATCCAGGGGGAATGGACTCCAGAAACTTGGGTTTTTTCCTTTTTGTTTCCAGTCTGAGGCAGCAGTGAGCAGCCCAAGAGGAGATAGTCCCTCTCCACGGTGGGAGGAGGCCGTAGATGAAGGTTGTAATAAGATCCTCAGGTACAGAGGAGTTGAGCGTAGCCGAAAACTGGAGCGCTTGATGGTAATGAACAGGGAAGCCACCTGTGGTGCAGAAAGAGGCAAAAGAAGGATAAATGTTTGTTACACCTGCTTTCATTTCAAAAGCAAACAAATTGCACAAGTCCCGACTTGTTTCTCCTGGTGTGCAGCTTCAGCTGATCGGGAGACATTTCTCAAGGTGTGCTGATCGCATCAGTGTCACTGACACACAGAAAAAGCCAGTGTCATTTCAGCCACGTTTTGGGAGGTGATAGGTTGCAAGTGCAACAACAATTTTCAAGATTTCTGACAGCATTGTGTCATCTCACTGAAAACTGCCTAAAAGTTACAGATAATGGAGTGCATTTGTCACCTTAGTTAGGGGAACCATAAGTAAATGCTAAGCAGATGGGTTCTGTTTTCCCTTCTCTGTGCTTTAACCACCCTGTCTCTTGCCCCACAGCTGACAACGAGAACAGTATTGCCTCTAGCCAGCCCAGATCACCTCTAGCTGTTGTTGAAGAAAAGTGGAAACCACAGCTCCAAAGAAATAACGCCAACAATAGTACGTAGCAGTGTTTGTTCTTCTGACCGGGGCTTACCTGTCTGCTTTGAACTGGACTGTCAGAGAGGGTGAGAGGGTGCAGCAGCGGTGGGCATTGCACAAGGCCCTTGTCCTCACCTGACTGCACTGGATTTCATCTGTAATTCATGCACAATCCTGCAGAGCAGGGCGCCATTTCCATTACAGGAACATTCGTATGCAAAAAGTACTGGAGCCCTGGGGAGGTGGTAGGAAAGGTTTTGTAAGGAAGATGAATCTGGGAACTCCTGGGAAAAGTTAATTTTTGATCCAAGGTCCAATTTCCTGGCCTGGTGTTACAAAATCAATCCAGTCATCATGATGTAACATAGGCATAATGTGTCACTCCCTGTGCTGAGAAGCAGACAGTGTCTGACTTTATCCCCAGCTCCTCCTGTGAGCTTGTGCCTCACCATGGGAAGAGGTAAAATACAGCCCCGTGGGAAATCAGTTCCGAAGAAGTTGAACTGAGCAGCTTGGGGGAAGGGTGATACAAAACCATGGTGCTTTTGTGTTCTGGTATGGCCAAAAATGACATTCTTGTTGCCCTAATTCAGACACAAAAAGTGAGGTTGCTGGAGTTCAGAGGAAGAAATGGAAACCAGGGCTTCAGCACTGTTTGAGATGATGGAGGAGGCAACTCCTCTTAAAATAACTGTCACAAAGGAAAGGCTCAAAAAAATGGAAAGATGTCCAGGTTTCCAGCTGGGCTAAGCTGTGACCACCAGCCTGTAGATGTGGATGTGGAATGGCACACATGATTATAACTTAGCTAGGCAGTTCCTCAGCGAACACCAGAGATGCCATTGGTTAAGGCACTGGACTGTGGGTGCCCTGTCTCAGTCCCCACACCAGGGAAGGCATGCAGATAAGCTCCTTGCTGCTCTAAGCAAGAGCAAGGCCTGAGCCTGGAGGTTCCTCGGTCCAGAAACCCTTGAGGGATTTCCAGTCCAGGGTTGGAGATGTCTCTGCCATCATCTGGGCATGTTCCACCTCTTTG
The DNA here is from genome assembly GCF_000690775.1 of Eurypyga helias. NCBI lineage: Eukaryota > Metazoa > Chordata > Aves > Eurypygiformes > Eurypygidae > Eurypyga > Eurypyga helias. Next base: position 31,793 of record NW_010250339.1, read on the forward strand.
GGTCTCTCTCAGAATTGTTTTGTGACTTCCTTCCCTCTCCCCTTGCAGAAGAGCAATTCTCATCTGGTGCTTTCTCTTCCTCCTTCTATTTCACTGCAGCATCCGCGAGCGGTTCGGTAGGGAACAGCGCAATCCCAGAGAAGGAGCGGCAGAACATTGCCGAGAGGCTCCTGAGGGTGATGTGCACTGACCTTGGGGCTCTGAGCGTGGTGAGCGGGAAGGAATTCATCAAGCTAGCACAGACACTGGTGGATAGTGGAGCTCGCTATGGTGCCTTCTCTGTCACTGAGATCCTTGGCAATTTCAACACGCTGGCTCTGAAGCATTTGCCTCGGATGTACAACCAGGTGAAGGTGAAAGTCACCTGCGCGCTGGGCAGCAACGCATGCCTCGGCATCGGTGTCACTTGCCACTCACAGAGCATCGGCCCCGATTCTTGCTACATCCTGACAGCTTATCAGGTGGAAGGCAACCACATCAAGAGTTACGTCCTGGGAATTAAGGGTGTAGACATTCGAGACAATGGTGATTTTATCCACCACTGGGTACAGAACGTGCTCTCGGAGTTTGTGATGTCGGAGATCAGGACGGTGTACGTCACGGACTGCAAAGTCAATTCCTCTGCGTTCTCCAAGGCAGGCATGTGCTTGCGTTGTTCGGCCTGTGCCTTGAACTCAGTGGTGCAGAGTGTGCTGAACAAGCGAACACTACAGGCTCGCAACATGCACGAAGTGATCGAGCTCCTGAATGTCTGTGAAGATCTGGCAGGATCCACGGGCCTCTCGAAGGAGACCTTTGGCTCCCTGGAAGAGACCTCTCCACCACCCTGCTGGAACTCGGTCACCGACTCCCTCCTGCTCGTCCACGAGCGCTATGAGCAGATCTGCGAGTTCTACAGCAGGGCCAAGAAGATGAACCTCATCCAGAACCTGAACAAACACCTGCTCAGCAACCTGGCAGCCATTTTGGCGCCGGTGAAACAGGCAGTGATTGAGTTGAGCAACGAGAGCCGGCCCACCTTGCAGCTGGTACTGCCCACCTACGTCAAACTGGAGAAACTGTTCACTTCCAAAGCTAACGATGCTGGCGTAGTCAGCAAACTCTGCCACCTCTTCTTGGAGGCGCTGAAGGAGAACTTCAAAGTTCATTCAGCGCACAAGGTAGCCATGATCTTAGACCCTCAGCAGAAGCTGCGGCCTGTCCCACCATACCAGCACGAAGAGATCATTGGCAAGGTCTGTGAGTTGATCAATGAGGTGAAAGAGTCCTGGGCAGAAGAAACAGAATTTGAACCTTCAACCAAGAAGCCTCGGGCAGGAGGGGAAGCCACAGCAGCTCAGGAAGAAGATTGGTTCGGGAAAAATGAAGTCTATGATTATTTGCAAGAACCTCTCTTCCAGGCCACCCCTGACCTGTTTCAGTACTGGTCGTGTGTTACCCAAAAGCATACAAAACTAGCCAAGCTAGCCTTTTGGCTCTTAGCAGTGCCTGCTGTTGGTGCCAGAAGTGAGTGTGTAAATATGTGTGAGCAGGCTCTCTTAATCAAAAGGAGACGGCTACTCAGTCCAGAAGACATGAACAAACTCATGTTTTTGAAGTCCAACATGCTTTAAGACTGTCTTTTAATTAAAACAAAACTTTAAAACACTGTTCCAAACAAAGAAAAAGAATTTTAAGTTCTAAACACTGTGGACCTCATTATGAATGCCCCTGGAAACCAAGTGCTTTTTTATATATATATAAAAATATAAATATATATAAAATTAAGTTTGAAAGGAAAGCTGAGCACGTGAGAGAGACAGCCCTCTGCCAGGAACGTGCTCCTTTCCATAGATAGTGTGTGGACTTGACAGACTTTCTAATGTTTTCAAGTGGGCAGACCAATGGGAGGCTGATGTTCTAAAGTCTTCAGGCAGCTGAGATCTAAAGTGACTTGAAGTTTCTTTTGTTTCTCCTCCACCCCACCTTTCCTCTTGTCCCCTGGGCCATCTTGCCATGGATAATCAGACTACATTGAACAGACCAGTTCTGCACTGGATGGACTTTGCTCCTTTGAATAACTGTACACCTTGAGGGCATTTGTCTGCAGCCTTCTTGACATCAGGGCAGCTGTGTTTTATGAACACCTGGATCTTTAGAAATCAGGAAGGGAGACTTTAAGGGGTTTTTAAGTTTATTTTTAACTTTTTTCATATACGGTTTTTTGAAAAAACGAAAGTTACTCTTCTATGCCCACTCCCAGTTTTGAGTTTCACATGCTAGCTAGTGATTATAAGCTTGACTTAAAACTAAGAGAAGTGGTTCATGGCAGAAAATACCAATTGTTACTTTCTTGGATTTTTTTTTAACAGCTTAGCTTCTTTTCTGAACTCCCAGTGTTAATTCGCTTCTCTCTGAATTTTCTGCATCGGGCGTTCTCACACTTTTTCTAGAGTAGCCCATGTGCGATTAAATAATATCCTCATGGGAACCACAGCGATTGCTCTTGTGGGAAGGCTAGAAACCAGGAAAAGCAAGCAAGTGGTGGCAACACAGAGTCTGTGGGCCACCTGTAAGCTTGCAGGGGTCTGCCAGCTGCCAATGAGAACCCTTGTAACCTAAACAATTTGTAAACCTTCTCAGTACACACACTCAAAATAACCTTCACAAGGCCAAGGACAAACCAAGGTGTATGATTTTTCAGGGGAACAAAGATCATCAGATTTGTGAAACTGGGGTTTGAAGGAAGCTTAGAGACGTGCATGGGCTCAGAGATCCTTCTGAATGTAAGTGCTCCTGATTGAGTGCAAAGAATATCTTCCCATTTTATTTTGAATGGTTTCGTCTCGTAGCACGAATGTCTTTTTAATACCTACAGTGCATTACACTACTTGTTATGTTGCTGAAGTGTTCTGGCTAGGAAGGCCACGAGCCCTTAAACGTTCACACTTTCTGGCTCACCCCAAATGCAATTAGAGATCATCAGAACACACAACCGTCTCAGTCACTCTGCTGTCCACCAAGGCTCTGCTGCGTCCAGTGGGCACAGCTTGTGGGCTGCTGGACAGGATCTCTGCAGGCTGTCAGGTCTGGGGCCTCTTGGACAATTCCCAACTTCTGGTGCCAAACTCTTCATTTTACATCACTGGGGCTTGTATCCCGGAGGCAAATGGAAGCAACTTATTTCTGAAGTAGTCCCTCCTGCTTCCAGTAGCGTGCTCTGGAGCCGTGGTCACAGTGGCAGCAGAGCAGCACCAGAGGTTTGGGAGGATGGACTCGCTGTGCTCCAAGCAGGCAGGCTGAGGGCTGAAGCCCTTCCACAGCACAGAAGTATTTTCTGGTTGCTGACAGTGCAGTGGTGAGACTGGGGGCCCTCTTTGAAGTGCTGCTGTTGAAGAGATGTTAAACCAAGCTCCCACCTGCCCTTCTCTGGTTGTAATAGAAGTTGCAAGTCCCAAGACATGAGAAATGGTAAACCCAGTCTCTCAGGCTTTGTTTTGCAGATGCCTTGAACCTGACAGGCACTGACTAACAGCTTCACTGCCGTGGGGCTCAGGGGAACACTTTGCATGCTAGAACCCTCCCCTAGGTCAAGGTCACTGAGGATAGGTCTTTGCACCCAGCTGCCTTGCCCTTTTCAGCCTGGAAACAGGACCTACTGTTAGCTTGAGTCCAGCGTTTGCATTGATCTATCAGCACTGTTATTGGCATCAGGGAAAAAACTTGTCTCCTAGATGTAAGTTTTGCATATAGATATCTTAAAAGACACAGTCCGCAACCTCACTCGGAGCTGCAAGGGTAGCAGCACTTGCAGATGAGCTGCCAAGGCAGAGGCACTCGGACATCTCATTTCTCTGGCAGTGGCTTTTGCAAATGGAGGTGGTTGTAGGGCCAACTTTTCTTGCTGGCTTTATTTTCTCCCATACAGATCCTGCCCAGCCACCCAGCGGGCCCATGATCACTCACCTGTTTGAACTTGCAGTGCAGGAGAGACCTGTAGCAAACAATAACCAAGTCTCAAACTACCAACACAAACCCCAGCGAGATGTGCGCCAGTTACAAAGCGTTTGTGCTGTGCTGCTGTTCCCACTGAAAAGCACAAGGTATCCTGCAGCAAGAAAACTTGTCTGGCGGATGAATCCAAAGCGAGATCAGCTTTGGAGGCTGCAGCGTGTGTACCGTGCAGCTCAGCTAAGCTGATGGGCAGGACTGAGGACAGGATTTGTAGTTCTTTCTCCTAATGGCAAGTTACACCTTTCTGCTTGATTCGCCTGAGACCCCGGAAGCCACTCCCAGGCTCTTTGATGCTCAGGTGAATGTGCAAAACCTTTGTATTCCTTTGGGGAAAAAAGCTCCAAACCCTAATGTTTGCTGAGGGGCAGGCTCATAACTTCTGTGGGATTTACCAGCCCAGGCTCATTTTTGGTCTGTCTACAAGGCGTCAAGAGTGGGGAAGTGGACAAAGCCGAGTTAGCTCAGGTTTAAAGCCCTGGAATTGAGAATGAGGTGAAATTGCAGTCTTTAGCGCAACCACTTGATGCCAGGCGCCGCACAGCAGTGAGCTGGGCCGTGGCTGTGCAGCCAGGTCGTGCAGATGGAAAGGCCACAGCTACCCTGAACTCCCAGCCCATCTCCCCCTTTTTGTAGTGTGGTTCTGGCATCAGATCTGGAGCTTTGTTGCTGTGACGACCAAAGAGAGGGATTGACTGGCCCTCTCCCCCATCCAGGTAACTGCCCCTTCCCAGACAGCTTTGGTTACAGTTGCACTAGTGGTGGATGGTAAGCAAACATGCAGTGTTGCCTGGTAGAAGAGATTCTCCTAAAGACTTAAAAAATCAACTTAGCAGCTAAAAAGGCAAAATAAAACCTAAAGCCCTAGAACGGAGCAATCTGGAAAGTCCGTGGGACTGGCTGGTTGGCCAGCCTCCTTCTCCAGCGAGTCCATGGAAGAAGCCACAGCTTTTCATGAGACATAAACATGGTTTCAGAGTGTTCTGCTCAGAGGAGCTATTCATGCTGTGTCTGCTCACAGGCCGAGTTTTGTCTGAGCTACCTATGGCTCATTAATAGGAGAGAAGCACATCCGGAGCACATGTATTTACCCTAAATGCCAAGCTGTTGCTCCTATTCCTCCTTCCCTCTTCAAGACTTGGATTTGCATCTTAGGGAGCATAGATACTTCACCAGGGTCTGAATTTTGCCAGGTTACTCCAACCCAAACTTCTGTGATTCTGTTCTATGACTGATGTAGTGGTGTGGAGCGGCACTTGTGCTGTGGGGAGCACGGTCCATCCTGTCGTGGGTGACCAGAGAGGAGAGGGTCTCTTAGTTTGGCTAGAGCTGTCTTGAGGTTCTGCTCCCTTTGAGCTGGGAGGAGAGGCCCTCAGAATCGGGATCATCCTCTGGTAGGTCATGCTGGGAATTTGCCTTCTGATTAGCCACGCTTGAGAAACGTGCTGAGATCCAGAAATGGTGTATGTGTCCTCCAGGCATGCATTCGTTTCTGCTGCTTACTCTGTGCCTGACCTTGCAGGCTTCTCGTTCTGACTTCACAGTTTGCTCTGCGAGGGGTTATGATCTTCAGGTGGGGAGCAAGCACCAACAGAAGATGAACTGTGAAAATGATGGCCCTTCCAGTCTTGTCTGAAGATCCCTGTTACTAGAAAAATGGGAAACTGGGATACAAAGGCAGAGCTCTTCAAAACATCAGGTTGTTTCTGTGTGAGTACAGCAGCCAGTGGAGAACATGGAGCCCAGATCTGTCTCCTGTGTCTGTCGCTTCTTCCCATGTCTCTAGCAGTAGACACAGTTCTGTTCTGGCTTGGTGTCTCGCACCCGGGTCGGTTTCAGGTGGAAGTCAACTTTTCTTTTTACTAAAGCTCTTATGTTTGTTCTGAGAAAACTGATTTGGCTGTATCTGAACTAGTGCAATCTGGAAAACTATCTGTGAAAGCTGACTGTGGGCTCAGGTTTTGTCTAATTCAGCTGTCTGTTAATTGCGGGTTAAACCGATTTAATTTGGGGTACGTTGGTTTAAGCATCTGCATGAAGCACCTGCACTGGTTTAACCGTGCTCGCTGGGTGTTCTCCCCTGCTGATCAGAGAGTACGTCCAGAAGCAGCTCAGGGAGTCATGACCCTTAGGTGAACTTTGCAAACAAAGTTGTGGCAGATGCTCTCAAAGCTCGGAATGACTGAAAAGAGAGTGGGGACGCTTCTGGAAGTTGCTTGGGCTCTAAATGGTGGTGTCTGAGTTAATAGAGTATGCAGTGAGATGTCTCAGGTTGATTGGTTTGTTTTGCTCCAACTGCTTGCAATAACATGGAAGGTTTAGCGTGAGGAGAAGTCGCCACACATGTTCATATTGCTGGATGAGTCCACTCAGCCTTACCCAGTCTGAGGGACCGTTTCCACCCGCTGGACCCCGCAGGCGGCAAGCCAGGACATCGTGCTGCACAGGAGCAGGGTGACTGAGACTCTGTGCTACTCGGAGCATGCTGTGTGCGTTTCTAGACAGCACCCACTTCCTGAGAAACCGCGAGAGAATAGAAGAGCAGCCAAAAAGTTGTTCAGAGGCTGGGAGTGCTGCTTTGTACTGAGGAAAGAGTCATTTCTCTGATTGCATCTCTGGCTGAAGGAGGTGGAGGGGAGCTCCTGTGAGCATTCAGAGGGAGCACAGGCAGGAGAGGACAAGCTATTCCCTGTGGAATAATTAGGAGTAATGGGATGGAAATGAACAAAAAGACACTAAAGGCAGATTCTGGGAAACTTTTCAGGGCGGACAAATCTGTTTATCTGGGAGGAGTCTATTAGGGGAATGTTTCTGAGCCCTGCTGTTGAACACGAGGCCGTGCAGCTACATGGAGCACACTCCGTGTGGCACAAGGCTGCTTTGGATCTTGCCGAGAGAAAACAGACTGGACATGGAGGTGGGAAATGATTGCTTGTGTGTGGAGTCCAGTCCTGCCTGACAGGTCCAGAGGGGTCACAGAGCATCTTCCTCCACGTCCTCCCACTCTGCCAGCACCAAACCCTTCCCAGCTCTCCAGCATATACATCAACCAGGTTTATTGAAGGAGGGAGGTAGCTGACTGGGAGAAGGGAGAGGAGAAAACACCAGTAAATGTCTTGTCAACCCTTACACTGCCAAGCTGAAAGAGTGGGGGTGGGGGAGAGTATTAAATGTTTTGCTGCTCCTGCTGTGCTACACCGTGATCTTGAATCCATGGGGTCCGTTGGGAATGCCCAGAAACATCAGCTGAGACTCAAGGTCCTCTGTCAGATACTTCTGAAGATGCTGCCCGGTAGCAATAAGAACTCCCTTTTTACGGTGCATGGGTCCTCTCCCCGTGCCACGGGTTTTCATCTTCCTGCAGCCTCTGGAAATGTCCCTGAGCAGAACGGTTATACCATACGGAGAGGCAAAGCCCAGCACAGCTCCAGGTTGAATGCCTCAGTAGTCCTGCGGGGTCCTTCGCTTTCGCTAGGCCAGAAATGGTAAACCAATGAGCGTGTATTGCTCCGAAGTTTAATTTTACATATTGAATGTTTGAGGGATTTCTGTTTAATTTTGGTTTTTCTTTGGCTGGTTCGGTGGGTTTTTTACTACTCCTGTTAGAGTCTTTTGTTTATAACTTGACGGAAGAGTTTTGCTCACATCAGAAAACAGCGTATCCAATAGACCCCTCAGGGTTTGATGATCTGTAGGCAGCCAAGTTTGAATTTTTTAGAATAGCTTCTGCAATGAGTTGTAAAAGGCTCATTGATGTGACAACCACCGACTGACAGGATTTTCTTCCTTCCCATTGCGTCACTGACAGCGGTCGGCTTGTCTTGGTACCCGGGTGAGCAGCACAGCCTTAACGATAGGAATATTTTACAGTGGAGTTGATGAGTACAGGCACGTCAAACCCTTTGTTTTTTGCAACCAAAGTTCCTTAAAAAGACACTTCCAGCCTCATCAGCCTCGTGTGCTTGTTTGCAGTCTTCTGGGGGTTCTTGTGGCGATCTCTGCAATGTGTGTGGGTGGGATGGGATTTTTTTTCCAGTGGGATGAGGGGTGGGAGGAGGGAATTTTTTTTTCTTGCTGTCTATGGAGAAGAACCTTTCCGCTCAAGGAAGGAGGCATGTGTTCTGGAAGGAGCAACAGTCTTGGGAGCTGTTTACCACTGTCCCCTTAAAGTAATTGGGACTTCAAAAAAATTTTTTTTAATTATTTAAAAGGAAAACTGGTAACGGATGAACTGAAACATTCGTGACAGGTGACTAGCCAAGGCTGTAAGGCCAGGAGGAACGCACATCGTCCAGACCGTGAGGATTCTGGTCCACGCTGTAGCTAGAAGGTGTCATGCCGACAAACCAAACTATCAGGAAATCCTTGTTTGCAGCCAGTCTGAAAAGAGAAGCTGTTCCTCGTCCCTGTGTTCGTTTTTCAAAACCTCCTGCTGGGAGCTGAATTCTTGTTTCATCGAGCAAACAATTAATGTTCTCCTTTCCCTCCTCACCCCCTTCCCCTCAGTAACTCGTGTGCATTTCCTTCCTTTCTGTAGATGCAGATGTTCTAGGCAATACCACAGATGCACCTGCGTGTGTCTCTACCTGCGAGTGCAAGAATCTCATGTCATCTTAAAAAATACAAAAAAATATACAAAAAATATACAAAAAATATCTTTTTTAGGCCAGAGTTTTCTACAGGTATTAATGAATATTTTTCTTAATCCTTATAAGTTTTATGTGTTTAATATTTCTTAATACCGGTAGCATTAATTTATACTTTTGTAGCAACACAATATTTTTATAAACCGCCACCGCTGGCTTTGTCTTCATAATGGAGAAAAGTGCGGGCAGCTGGCCCCGCGCTGTACCATGTACTGTATTTAAAAGGTTATCTAATGTCACACTTGCTGTGTTAATAAACAAAACAAAACCTGTTTGAAGTCTCATGTATTGTTGGTGTGGATCGAATGACTCAGTAGAGAGCAATATTGCACGGGGTTGAGTTGCTGATTTTCATTGTGATATATGAACGCTTGAGGCCAACTCAAGTTCTTCTGATTTTTTTTTTCTTTTTAGGATTTCGTTTTGTTTTGTTTCGGTTTTTTTTTACAGCTAAACAAATTCAGTGCTGTTTGAAACTTAGACTGACGTCAAATGAAAAGGATTATTAAAGAAAAAAAAAATCAAAGTGTTTAAATGTTGCTGTTTTTACAAGTCTGTTGCTGTCTGAATGGAAATATTCCACAAGAGAAAAGGAATAGTTCCACTTTGCTTCCAAACGAGCTGAGCGCTCCAGGCCAGAGCTCGGTCCTTTGGAGGTACCTTAGAGACATGTTTCTGCAACATTCTTTTCAGAGTTGATGCCAAGGCAGAAGACAAACTGTAACTGTAAGAAAGCATCCGTTGCTTGAGGATTTTCATGTCAGTGTTGTATTTATGGTTTTACAATAAAACAACCTTTAGGAAAAAAAAGGTGTCCGGGGGTTTCTGTTTTTCAAGCACATGAGTGCGACGTCACCCAGCGCCGTGTGAAGAGGGAAAACATCCATTCAGGTGACCCAAATTGCGGCAGCGGTCTCTTGGATGGACCCCACCAGCCATCACCCTCTGTGGGCTTCTGCTTGTGTCGCCTGCACGCCCAGAGCTCCCCGGAGCGTTTTGCAGAGCATCCTCTGTCTCGCGCCTGGTTGCCGGTGCAGTGAACCTGCTCCTCTCTGGCCAGCGAGACGTTTCCATGCAGCAGAACGCAAACGACGAGCGCTCGTCCAGCTGGAGGGCTGGCTTGGTGTGTTGTGGTGCGGCGTTGGTGCTCACAGCGCCGGACGGGCTGAGCCCAGCTGGCGGTTGTGCTGCTAAAGCAGCGCTGGCAGGTGCTGGGCGAGGGAGTCGGCTCACACGAAGCGTGCCGCTGCCCAGCCTTGTCAAAGATTCTCACCTGTCAGCAGATCCACCTGCGATCCTGCTTTCACCCCAGGGGAGAAGAGGCATTTGGGTGCTGATGAGCACAGCGCGGGCTCACTCCTTTCCACAAGACAAGGCCCTTGGCAGCTATTGGGCATGACAGCCAAAACGTGAAAGGGCACAGAAATCTTTGCTTAGGGGCTGTGTCGGTCCTGACCTGCAGCCACGTGTCTCGCAGGGTCACGAGGATGCGCTGGTGGATGGGGATCGCTGGCAGGGTTGCGTGCAGGAACAAAGCCTTGCTGCTCTCTGCAGCTCCCAGCCCCTCCTCCGAACGACCAGGGGATTGTCCCTACGTGGAAGGAGTACGCAGACCAGGGTTCAGAGGAGGAGACCAGGCCTACGGCTGGAAAATCCAAGGTATTTGGTCTGTCACCCTTCGTGTACCGTTTCCTTTGACCTGCTTTGCTCTCTTTGGATTGCGTGCAGGAACAAAGCCTTGCTGCTCTCTGCAGCTCCCAGCCCCTCCTCCGAACGACCAGGGGATTGTCCCTACGTGGAAGGAGTACGCAGACCAGGGTTCAGAGGAGGAGACCAGGCCTACGGCTGGAAAATCCAAGGTATTTGGTCTGTCACCCTTCGTGTACCGTTTCCTTTGACCTGCTTTGCTCTCTTTGGAGTTTGCTAACCTTGCCCCTCACCAGCCTCAAAAAAAAGGAAGCAAAAAATAACTGTGCATGAGAAATAGGAAATTCATGGTGAATTTCTTAGTTGGGAAAAAACAAAACCCAAAGACATGGAATGTCGGTAGGTCTGGCAATTGGTTAAACTCGTGGCTGGTAGCCAAGCGTGAAGATAAGCCACAATAATAAACAGAACTATCAATAGTCAGAATGGCTGTAGCTTTGCAGGAGATTTGATGTAGAATTGATTTTGGTAAACCAGGACAATTAGATGCCCTCGCATCCTAACCAGATAGGAGCTAGGATTTGTTTGAAAATCTGAATCTGTGAAGTGGATAATGGATCGCCAAAAGGCACAGAAGGCTGGAGGATGGGGTTCCTAGGCATGCCAGTGTCTCCCAGCACTAAATTGTCCTTTTTGCTAGACCCATTTAAAAGGATAAATAAGATTGGAAATGGAAACATAAGAGGCTTAAGCTAATCCTGTCTTATTTCCCGATTCTCTAATTTCTGCCTTAACAGGTCACAACTACTTCAGCTTTAGTAATAAAGGAAATGGTAACTCAGGACTCAGGCTCTGCTGGAGATATCTCATAGTTTCCTCTAATTGCAGAAGGACTGATGAATCTAGCAAAGCTAATTTAACTCACCATCTCTAACCAGACCTTCAGCCATTTGCCTACCTTGGAGTTTTGTTCACCCTGAGATCCTGTACGTGGGAGCCCAGTGCGGAGCGGGGAGCAACAGCCACGTGTGAACAGGGTGGGAACTTGACCCTCGCCACGTAATGCGACATCTGCCCTGGTAGCTGCAATCTCTACCTCTGCTGCTTCTCCATCACCCGCCACCATGAGGGCAGCTGCTCCCTCAGGAATGGGGAGCTGGGAGCTGAGGGGGGTCCCACCGCCCTGAGCGGGACAGATGGGGCAGGCCCAGAGGTCATGGCCAGGCTCAAACAAGAGCCCAGATCACTGGGCAAGCTCGTGGTGATGAGGCTGTTCTGAGGTCTAGCTGGGAGGTCAGTCTGCAGCTCAGGGTTGGGATCGGGTGAGGGTAGCCAGGGTCAGACGCAGCCCAGCTATGGTGGTGGGACAGGGTGGAGATCAAGCCGGGATCTCAAGTCTGTGGGCAGAGTTCAGATCAGCCCGGCACGGGAATGTCTGCGGCTGAGGTGGAGACTCCCTACAGCACAGGTCAGGACAAGGACCGCAGGTCCTTGAACGGGGCTCCTGGGTCAGGGCTAGGGAGCGGCTGAATGCTCCAGGCGAGGCTGGTCAGGGCCACCAGGACGTGTTCGTGCTGTTGGGTCCCTGAGCAGCTCAGGCTGTTGGGCTGGGCAGTGCTCCCTGTCCGAGCTCCTGATATATTGCTGGAGATCCCCTCTGGCTTCTGAAGCAGGACAGCACGGGCAAGCTGCAGAATCACTCCCCCCGTGCAAGACCACCCCACAAAAGCGCGAAGAACAACAAAGCATGAACATGACATGAGTTAAGAGGTTAAAAAATTTAATAGTGAAATATTGACAGTGCAACAGCAGATGTGAATGGCAAAGGCACATCTGCAGTGTTATCTGGGACGCTGCCAGGGGGGCGATGGACCCCGCGCTGGCAGAGGGCTGCGGTGGCATGTTCCTGCTCATGGCTCCGTTTCCTTAGGTTAATGGCGAAGGAGGAACCAGAAGCTTCAGCAAAGTGCAGAATTCACAAAGCACAGGTAAGCGCACGGTGCGTGAGAACAGCAGCTGCCAGCCTCCTGGGAAATGTCCTGGATTTGAGCCTTTGCTTTCGCTGGCTCTTGGCATAGAGTAACTGCCAGAGTCCTGCTAAGTAGCCAAGGTGGGCTCTGTCTATGGAGAGTCCAGGTTTCTCTACAGTCTGCAGCAGGGCAGAATGTAGCCCTTTAACACAGAGCATCTCGGCACAAAGCAGAGAGGGTGTAAACTAGCTTTCATGACGTTTGCAGCCTAGTTTCCATGCGTTGGCTTCGTTTCTGAACACAAGGACAGCAATACCTATGGTCTTGCCATGAGACCTCAACGTGAGGAAACCCTTCTTCACTGTGAGGGTGACAGAGCCCTGGAAGAGGCTGCCCAGGGGGGGGGTGGAGTCTCCTTCCCTGGAGACTTTCCAAAGCCGCCTGGACTTGTTCCTGTGTGATCTACTCTAGGGGATCCTGCTCTGGCAGGGGGTTGGACTAGATGGTCTCTAAAGGTCTCTTCCAACCCCTTCCACTCTGTGAATCTGTTAGCCACAAGTTTTTACAGCCAACACAGTGTATTGCTGGAACCCAGGGGCTACCCCAGCAGGATCTTACATCCTTGACCTGCAGAGCTGTCAAAGCGGTGTGGTAACCAGGATAGTCCCTCTGCTTCCCAGCCAGATGCAACATCTCCATGAGGAATTGACTCATGCAAGAGCTCAGTAGGCTGGATGAAGCCTACAGGTTTGGTAAGGGCAAGGTGGTGTGCTGGGTTCGGTCAGGAAAGA